>NC_057806.1:624229798-624529798 GCF_018294505.1 Triticum aestivum | reverse complement strand
CATGGGAGTTACTGTCAAGTTAGTTTTCATCATGCTCATATGATTCGCGTTCGTTACTTCGATAATTTGATATGTGGGTGGGCCGGTCCTTGGGTGTTGTCCTTACTCGGACAAGCGTCCCACTTATGATTAACCCCTCTCGCAAGCATCCGCAACTACGAAAGAAAAATTAAGATAAATCTAACCATAGTATGAAACATGTGGATCCAAATCAGAGCCTTACGAAGCAACACATGAACTAGCTAGGGTTTAAGCTTCTGTCACTCTAGCAACCCATCATCTACTTATTACTTCCCAATGCCTTCCCCTAGGCCCAAATCATGGTGAAGTATCATGTAATCGACGTTCACATAACACCACTAGAGAAAATACAACATACATCTCATCAAAATATTGTATGAATACCAAATTCACATGATTACTTATAACAAGACTTCTCCCATGTCCTCAGGAACAAACGTAACTACTTACAAAGCATGTTCATGTTCAAGAGATCAGAGGGGTAATAAATATCATTAAGGATCTGAACATATGATCTTCCACCAAATAATCCAACTAGTATCAACTACAAGGAGTAATCAACACTACTAGTAACCCACAGGTATCAATCTAAGGTTTTGAGGCAAAGACTGAATACAAGAGAAGAACTAGGTTTGAGAGGCGATGGTGTTGGTGAAGATGTTGATGAAGATTGACCCTCACTCGATGAGAGGATCGTTGGTGATGACGATGGCTTCGATTTACCCCTCCCGAAGGGAAGTTTCCCCAGCAGAATCGCTCTACCGGAGCCTTAGATTGCTCCTGCCCAGGTTCCACCTCGAGACGGCGGTGCTTCCTCCCGAAAGCTTCCTTCTGATTTTTTTTCAGGTCAAAACCCTCCATATAGCAGAAGATGGGCACCAGACGATGGCCAAGGGGCCCACAAGCCCTGGGGAATGTCCTGGGGGTAGGGCGCGTCCCCAAGCTTGTGGCCACCTGGTGGGTCCCCTTCTGTAGTTTCTTTGCCCAATATTTTTTAGATATTCCAAAATAATTCTCCGTAAAGTTTCAGGACATTTGAAGTTGTGCAGAATAGGTATCTCAGATTTGCTCCTTTCCGGTCCAGAATTCTAGCTGCCGACATTCTCCCTCTTCATGTAAACCTTGTAAAATAATAGACAAAAGGCACAAGTATTGTACCATACTGTGAAATAATAGCCCATAATGCAATAGATATCAACATAAAAACATGATGCAAAATGGACGTATCACTCGACCCCCGCTCCTCTATGCTCGATCCCCGCGCTTGATCCTCTTTACATTAATATATGCTCTGAAGAATGTTGCAACAAAGTTATACATGTCTGTGTTCCAGCTCTTTGTGAACGATGTTTTCTTAAAGCTGAAACCCAACTGATCTATTAAGTAATTCACGCCTAATTTGCTAATGTCCTTTAATAAATTAAATGCTTATACTAATATTTATATTTATGTATGAGTAATTCTTATAAATGATCTATGATGATTAACTAGATGATAGCAGTGTTGAATATCAATAATAATCGTCTTTATGCTGCATTTTTAGTGTACATAAAAATGTGAATGCAATGTGCTAAATTTGGTATATTTGTAGTTAATGTAGCTAAAGTTTTATTTATTTTTTATACATTGTGTCCTAAATATGCTTACACCCAAACCTCATAATTTGCAAGAAAAATAAAAACACAAATTACATGATTTTATGGGTTAATTTGTGATACTCCCATTAACATATTGTATATATCTGTGTATATGTCCTTAAATATCTTGGTGGAAATATATGATAGCGCTTTGTGGTTTATGATTAGGTATTGATAAATAAAAAAATAGAGTATGTTAAATGTTAACGATGAGCTTGTCATTAAATGATTAGGTTCCTACATTATTTGTTTTATTGGGTCAAATATTTCTCACATGTTACATAGGGTTCAATAACACATTGATACTTGTTTGTGGTTTATATTTAGTATTGAAGTATAATCTCTCTTGCTAAGAGCCTTACGTACAACTTGTCAGACATTCATCACAGAGAAACTAACAATCTAACTAAGCTATCCACTGCCTATCAAATAGGGTTGTTTGTGTGCTATTGGTTTGTGGAGTGGACTTACTCCAGTTAATTGGGTATATGTTTTCAAGGTATGTACTAGTCTCTTTATTATAATAATGGTATTGTAGTGTAGTGTATTGGTCTCTGCTACTTCTTGAGCTTGCGTTGGTTTTCCCCTTAAAGAGAAAAGGGTGATGCAACAAAGTAGAGTAAGTATTTACCTCAGCTTTTGAGAACCAAAGTATCAATCCAGTAGGAGACAACACAACAAGCCACCGAATACCTGCACAAACAAACACCAATTTGCACCCAACGCGACAAAGGGGTTGTCAACCCCTTCACGGTTATTTGCAAAGTGAGATCTAATATAGATGGATAAACGGTAAAGTAACATTTTTGGTATTTTTGGTTTATGGAACGGAAAGTAAAAGATTGCAAAGAAAGTAAATAGGGAACTAAAATTGTAGATCGGAAACTTATATGATGGAAAATAGACCCGGGGGCCATAGGTTTCACTAGAGACTTCTCTCAAGATAGAAAATATTATAGTGGGTGAACAAATTACTGCTGAGCAATTGATAGAAGAGCACCGAGTTATGACAATATCTAAGGCAATGATCATGAATATAGGCATCACGTCTGTGTCAAGTAGACCGAAATGATTCTGCATCTACTACTATTACTCCAGACATCGACCTCTATCCAGCATGCATCTAGAGTATTAAGTTCATAAAGAACGGAGTAACACATTAAGCAAGATGACATGATGTAGAGGAATTTACTCAAGCACTATGATGAAAAACCCATCTTGTTATCCTTGATGGCAACAATACAATACGTGCCTTGCTGCCCCTACTGTCACTAGGAAAGGACACCGCAAGATTGATCCCAAAGCTAAGCACTTCTCCCATTGCAAGAAAAACCAATCTAGTTGGCCAAACTAAATCGATAGTTCGAAGAGACTTGCAAAGATATCAAATCATGCATATAAGAATTCAGAGGAGATTCAAATAATATTCATAGATAAGCTGGTCATAAATCCAGAATTCATCGGATCTCGGCAAACACACCGCAAAAAAGTATTACATCGAATAGATCTCCAAGAACATCGAGGAGAACTTTCTATTGAGAATCAAAGAGA
Source organism: Triticum aestivum (assembly GCF_018294505.1). Lineage (NCBI taxonomy): Eukaryota > Viridiplantae > Streptophyta > Magnoliopsida > Poales > Poaceae > Triticum > Triticum aestivum. The sequence continues at coordinate 624,526,589 of NC_057806.1, read as the reverse complement.
GAGAAGAAGCCATCTAGCTACTAGCTATGGACCCGTAGGTTTGTGGTAAACTACTCACGCTTCATCGGGGAGGCAATGGTGTTGATGTAGAAGCCCTCCCTGATCGAATCCCCCTCCGGCAGGATGCCGGAAAAGGCCCCTAGATGGGATCTCACGGGTACAGAAGGTTGCGGCGGTGGAAAGGTGGTTCCGTGGCTCTCTTGGAAGGTTTTGGGATATTTGAGAATATATAGGCGGAAGAAATAGGTCGGTGGAGTCACGAGGGGCCCACAAGGGTGGGGCGCGCCCTACCCCACTGGGCGCGCCATCCAACTATATGGCCGCCTCGTGGCTTTACTGACTCGCACTCCAAGCCCTCTGGATGTCTTCTGGTCCAAGAAAAATCATCGCGAAAGTTTCATTCCATTTGGTCTCCGTTTGGTATTCCTTTTCTCCAAAACTCTAAAACAAGGAAAAAACAGGAACTGGCACTGGGCTCTAGGTTAATAGGTTAGTCCCAAAAATCATATAAAATAACATATTAATGCATATAAAACATCCAAAATAGATAATATAATGGCATGGACCAATAAAAAATTATAGATGCGTTGGAGACGTATCAGGCATCCCCAAGCTTAATTCCTGCTCGTCCTCGAGTAGGTAAATGATAAAAATAGAATTTTTGATGTCCATGTAATTCTTTATTGTGGCATGAATGTTCAGATCCCTATGATTCAAAACAAAGTTTAAATATTGACATAAAAACAATAATACTTCGAGCATACTAACAAAATAATTATGTCTTCTCAAAATAACATGGCCAAAGAAAGCTTATCCTTTCAAAATCATATAGTCTGGCTATGCTCCATCTTCATCACACAAAATATTTAAATCATGCACAACCCTGATGATATGCCAAGTAATCGTTTCATGCTTTTGATGTTCTCAAACCTTTCAAGTTTCACGCAATACATGAGCATGAGCCATGGACATAGCACTATAGGTGGAATAGATGGTGGTTGTGGAGAAGACAAAACGAAGGAGAGAGTATCACATCAACTAGGCATATCAACGGGCTATGGAGATGCCCATCAATGGATATTAATGTGAGTGAGTAGGGATTGCCAGTGCAATGGATGCACTAGACCTATAAGTTTATGAAAGCTCAAAACGAAAACTAAGTGGGTGTGCATCCAACTCGCTTGCTCATGAAGACCTAGGGCAATTTGAGGAAGCCCATCATTGGAATATACAAGCCAAGTTCTATAATAAAAATTCCCACTAGTATATGAAAGTGATATCATAGGAGACTCTCTATCATGAAGATCATGGTGCTACTTTGAAGCACAAGTGTGGTAAAGGATAGTAACATTGCCCCTTCTCTCTTTTCTCTCATTTTTTATTTTTTTTATTTGGGCCTTCTCTCATTTTTAGCCCCTTTTTTTGTCCGGATTCTCAGCCCGACTTGTGGGGGAATCATAGTCTCCACCATCCTTTCCTCGCATGGGACAATGCTCTAATAATGAATATCATCACACTTTTATTTACTTACAACTCAAGAATTACAACTCGATACTTAGAACAAAATATGCCTCTATGTGAATGCCTCCGGCGGTGTACCAGGATGTGCAATGAATCAAGAGCGACATGTATAAAAAATGATGAATGGTGGCTTTTCCACAAATACGATGTCAACTACATGATCATGCATAGCAATATGACAATGGTGGAGCGTGTCATAAGAAACGGAACGGTGGAAAGTTGCATGGCAATATATCTCAGAATGGCTATGGAAATGCCATAATAGGTAGGTATGATGGCTGTTTTGAGGAAGGTATATGGTGGTTTTATGGTACCGGCGAAATTTGCACCGTAGTAGAGAGGCTAGCAATGGCGGAAAGGTGGGAGTGTGTATAATCCATGGACTCAACATTAGTCATAATGAACTCACATACTTATTGCAAAAATCTATTAGTCATTGAAACAAAGTACTACGTGCATGCTCCTAGGGGAATAGATTGGTAGGAAAATACCATCGCTCGTCCCCGACCGCCACTCATAAGGAAGACAATCAAAAAATAAATCATGCTCCGACTTTATCACATAACGGTTCACCATACGTGCATGCTACGGGACTCACAAAATTTAGCACAAGTATTTCCCAAATTCACGACTACTCACTAGCATGACTTTAATATCACCATCTTCATATCTCAAAACAATCATAAGGAATCAAACTTCTCATAGTATTCAATGCACTTTGTATGAAAGTTTTTATTATATCCCTCTTGGATTCTTATCATATTAGGACTAAGTTTATAACCAAAGCAAATTACCATGTTGTTTTAAAGACTCTCAAAATAATATAAGTGAAGTACGAGAGTTCATCAATTTCTATAAAATAAAACCATCGCCGTGCTCTAAAAAGATATAAGTGAAGCACTAGAGCAATTTTGCCTAGCTCAAAAGATATAAGTGAAGCACATAGAGTATTATAATAAATCACGATTCATGCGTGTCTCTCTCAAAAGGTGTGTACAGCAAGGATGATTGTGGCAAACTAAAAATAAAATACTCAAATCATACAAGACGCTCCAAGAAAAACACATATCATGTGGTGAATAAAAATATAGTCTTAAGTAAAGTTACCGATAGACGAAGACGAAAAAGGGGATGCCTTCCCGGGGCATCCCCAAGCTTAGGATCTTGGCCTCCTTGAATATTACCTTGGGGTGACTTGGGCATCCCCAATCTTAGTCTCTTGCCACTCCTTGTTCCATAGTCCATCAAATCCTTACCCAAAACTTGAAAACTTCATAACACAAAACTTCAACAGAAAATCTCATAAGCCCCGTTAGTATAAGAAAAATAAATCACCACTTTTGGTACTGTTGTGAACTCATTATTTATTTATATTGGTGTAATATCTACTATATTTCAACTTTTCCATGGTTCATACCCCCCGATACTAGCCATAGCTTCATTAAAATAAGCAAACAACATGCAAAAAATAGAATATGTCAACAACAGAACAGTCTATAGCAATATGGATATTTTGAATACTTCTGTAACTCTAAAAATCCCGAGAAATTAGGAAGTCCTGGGCAATTAGTTTACTAATCTTCTTCAAAAAGAATAAGTATTTTATCGTGCTTCTGATGAAAATTAAAACTAATCTCCTGAGTGCAAAAGTTTCCGTTTTTCAGCAAGATCAAATCAACTATTACTGTAAGCTATCCCAAAGGTCTTTCTTGGCACAAACAATAATTAAAACACAAAACCACATCTAACCAGAGGCTATATGAAATATTTATTGCAAAACAGGACATAAAAAGGAAAAACAAAAATAAAATTGGGTTGTCTCCCAACAAGCGCTATTGTTTAACGCCCTTAGCTAGGCATAAAACACGAATAGATCTAAGTGTTCTCGTCTTCAGTATGTAATTCTTTTCTCATTAAATCCTCCAAAACCCGTCTAAGCAATTCTATCCTTTCTTTTATTTCCCTCCTAGTGGATGAACTTAAATCATGGAAAGGGCTTTGATTGGTAATTTTAACATTCATAAACCCATAATCGGGATCATCACCATATATATCATCATATAAGATACGAAGCTCGTTTTTAAAAGGTTCCTTAATCATTTTATTCAACAAATCTCTATTAAATCCTACATAAATTCCCCTAGTTATCCAAACAAACTCCTCAAAGGTTTCAAGATATAAAGATTGAGAGATCTCTGAATAGGGAACTCTTCTTCTAAGATTTTCACTATAAGATTGATAATCCCTAGATTCCAAACTACGCATAGTTTCTTTATCATGAAGGATATCTATAATTGGAGGGTGTTCAACATCCTTTTTATAGAAAGCAAAAATATCCCTAGCTTCTTGGATAATAAAATCAAATTCACGCACAAGGATAATAATGGCAATCTTTTTAGCTATAGGATGATTGATTTTAGGAACTTCATAAAACACCGTTTGCAAAGCAGGATGAAGATGCACAAATTTTCTTTCTAATTTCTCAACAAGCATCACAATAGCATCAGCATAACAACTTGTCTTAAGAAGATTAGTTCTTTTATTAATAGGCAAGGATCCCGTACAATCAAAGAGTCCTTGGATAACACTTTTCCCAATAATATTACCATCTCCTATATGAAAGATTTTAGTTTTGTAATTAGGAGGCTTTTCAGTTTTGGGATCCAAAGAGCAAGTTTCAAGATTCTCCTCAAGATTTTCAGCAATAACCTCCCCAGTTTCAGACATGGTGGCAACTGGCAAACGAGCAAGCGAACAAGCAAAAAGGCAGACGAAGAAGACATGCAAAAGAGGAGCGAAGAAAAGGAGAATCTTTTTGAAAATAGTTTTAGAAGTGGGGGAGAGGAAAACGAGATGCGAATGGCGAATAATGTAATGCGAGGGATGAGAGTTTATGATGGGTACTTGGTATGTCTCGACTTGGCGTAGATCTCCCCGACAACGGCGCCAGAAATTCTTCCTGCTACCTCTTGAGCTTGCGTTGGTTTTTCCCTTGAAGAGGAAAGGGTGATGCAACGAAGTAGAGTAAGTATTTCCCTTAGCTTTTGGAAACCAAGGTATCAATCCAGTAGGAGACAATGCAACAAGCCACCGATACCAGAACAAACAAACACCAACTTGCACCCAATGCGACAAAGGGGTTGTCAATCCCTTCACGGTTATTTGCAAAGTGAAATCTAATATAGATGGATAAACAGTAAAGTAATATTTTTGGTTTACGGAATGGAAAGTAAAAGATTGCAAAGAAAGTAAATAGGGAACTAAAATTGTAGATCAGAAACTTATATGATGGAAAATAGACCCGGGGACCATAGGTTTCACTAGAGACTTCTCTCAAGATAGAAAATATTACGGTGGGTGAACAAATTACTGCAGATCAATTGATAGAAGAGCGCAAAGTTATGACTATATCTAAGGCAATGATCATGAATATAGGCATCACGTCCGTGTCAAGTAGACCGAAATGATTCTGCATCTACTACTATTACTCCACACATCGACTGTTATCCAACATGCATCTGGAGTACTAAGTTCATAAAGAATGGAGTAACGCATTATGCAAGATGACATGATGTAGAGGAATTTACTCAAGCAATATGATGAAAACCCCATCTTGTTATCCTCGATGGCAACAATACAATATGTGCCTTACTGCCCCTACTGTCACTTGGGAAGGATACCGCAAGATTGAACCCAAAGCTAGGCACTTCTCCCATTGCAAGAAATACCAATCTTGTTGGCCAAACCAAATCGATAGTTCGAAGAGACTTGCAAAGATATCAAATCATGCATATAAGAATTTAGAGGAGATTCAAATAATATTCATAGATAAGCTGATCATAAATCCACAATTCATCGGATCTCGGCAAAGACACCGCAAAAAAGTATTACATCGAATAGATATCCAAGAACATCGAGGAGAACTTTGTATTGAAAATCAAAGAGAGAGAGAGAAGAAGCCATCTAGCTACTAGCTATGGACCCGTAGGTCTGTGGTAAACTACCCACGCTTCATCGGAGAGGCAATGGTGTTGATGTAGAAGTCCTCCGGGATCGAATCCCCCTCCGGTAGGATGCCGGAAAAGGCCCCTAGACGGGATCTCACGGGTATAGAAGGTTGCGGCGGTGGAAAAGTGGTTTCGTGGCTCTCATCGAAGGTTTTTGGATATTTGAAAATATATAGGCGGAAGAAATAGGTCGGTAGAGTCACGAGGGGCCCACAAGGGTGGGGGCGCGCCCTCCAACATTGTGGCCGCCTCGTGGCTTTCCTGGCTTGCACTCCAAGCCCTCTGGATGTCCTCTGGTCCAAGAAAAATCATTGCGAAAGTTTCATTCCGTTTGGACTCCATTTGGTATTCCTTTTCTGTGAAACTCTAAAACAAGGAAAAAACAGGAACTGGCACTAGGCTCTAGGTTAATAGGTTAGTCCCAAAAATCATATAAAATAGCATATTAATGCATATAAAACATCCAAAACAGATAATATAATAACACGGAACAATAAAAAAATTATAGATGTGTTGGAGACGTATCAGGCATCCCCAAGCTTAACTCCTGCTCGTCCTCGAGTAGGTAAATGATAAAAACAGAATTTTTGATGTGGAATGCTACCTAACATATTTATCCATGTAATTCTTTATTGTCGCATGAATGTTCAGATCCCTATGATTCAAAAAAAGTTTGATATTGACATAAAAACAATAATACTTCAAGCATACTAACAAAATAATGATGTCTTCTCAAAATAACATGGCCAAAGAAAGCTTATCCCTACAAAATTATATAGTCTGGCTATGCTCCATCATCATCACACAAAATATTTAAATCATGCACAACCCCGATGACAGGTCAAGCAATTGTTTCATACTTTTGATGTTGTCAAACCTTTCAACTTTCACACAATACATGAGCGTGAGCCATGTGCATAGCACTGTAGGTGGAATAGACAGTGGTTGTGGAGAAGACAAAAAGAAGGAGATAGTCTCACATCAACTAGGCGTGTCAATGGGCTATGGAGATGCCCTTCAATAGATATTAATTTGAGTGAGTAGGGATTGCCATGCAACGGATGCACTAGAGCTATAAGTTTATGAAAGCTCAAAACGAAAACTAAGTGGGTGTGCATCTGATACGTCTCTGTCGTACCTATAATTTCTGATTGTTTCATGCCAATATTCTACAACTTTTATACACTTTTGGCAACATTTGATATGATTTATTTGGACTAACCTATTGATCCAGTGCCTAGTGTCAGTTCCTGTTTTTTGCATGTTTTTTTATCCCCAAATCAAACGAAGTCCAAATGCAATAAATTTTTACGGAGAATTGTTTTGGAATATATATGCGATTTTTGGGAGTTGGAATCACCGCAAACGGAGGCGCACACAGGCCACAAGACACCAGGGCGCGCCAAAGGCCCCTGGCACGTGTGATGACCCACAAGTATAGGGGATCTATCATAGTCCTTTCGATACGTAAGAGTGTCGAACCCAACGAGGAGCAGAAGGAAATGATAAGCGGTTTCCAGCAAGGTATTCTCTGCAAGTACTGAAATAAGTGGTAACAGATAGTTTTGTGATAAGATAATTTGTAACGAGCAACAAGTAACAAAAGTAAATAAGGTGCAACAAGGTGGCCCAATCCTTTTTGTAGCAAATGACAAGCCTGGACAAACTCTTATATGATGTAAAGCGCTCCCAAGGACACATGGAAATATCCTCAAGCTAGTTTTCATCATGTTCATATGATTCGCGTTCGGTACTTTGATAATTTGGTATGTGGGTGGACCGGTGCTTGGGTGCTGCCCTTACTTGGAAAAGCATCCCACTTATGATTAACCTCTATTGCAAGCATCCGCAAATACAACAAAAGTATTAAGGTAAACCTAACCATAGCATGAAACATATGGATCCAAATCAGCCCCTTACGAAGCAACGCATAAACTAGGGTTTAAGCTTCTGTCACTCTAGCAACCCATCATCTACTTATTACTTCCCAATGCCTTCCTCTAGGCCCAAACAATGGTGAAGTGTCATGTAGTCGACGTTCACATAACACTACTAGAGGAGAGACAACATACATCTAATCAAAATATCGAATGAATACCAAATTCACATGACTACTAATAGCAAGACTTCTCCCATGTCCTCAGGAACAAAAGTAACTACTCACAAAGCATAAACATGTTCATAATCAGAGGGGTATTAATGTGCATATAGGATCTGAACATATGATCTTCCACCAATTAAACCAACTAGCATCAACTACAAGGAGTAATTAACACTACTAGCAACCTACTAGCACCAATCCTCGACTTGGAGACAAGAATTGGATACAAGAGATGAACTATGGTTTTGAGATGGGATGGTGCTGATGAAGATGTTGATGGAGATTGTCCTCTCCCAATGAGAGGAGCGTTGGTGATGATGATGGCAATGATTTCCCCCTCCGGGAGGGAAGTTTCCCTGGCAGAACAGCCCCGCCAGAACCCTAGATTGGTTCCGCCAAGGTTCCGCCTCGCGGCTGTGGAGTTTCGTCCGAGAAGATGGCTTATGGTTTTTCCCCATCGAAAGAGTCCATATAGCAGAATATGGTCACCGAAGGGCCACTGGGGGGCCCACGAGGTAGGGGGCGCGCCCCCACCCTCGTGGGCAGGGTGTGGCCCCCCCGGTGAAGTTCTTCCGCTCAATGTTTTTTATATATTTGGAAAACATCATCCGTGAAGTTTCAAGACTTTTGGAGCTGTGCAGAATATGTCTCTAATATTTGCTCCTTTTCCAGCCAGAATACCAACTGCCGGCATTCTCCCTCTTTATGTAAACCTTGTAAAATAAGAGAGAATAGGCATAAGTATTGTGACATAATGTGTAATAATAGCCCATAATGCAATAAATATTGATAGAAAAGCATGATGCAAAATGGACGTATCAACTTCCCCAAGCTTAGACCTTGCTTGTCCTCAAGCGAAAAGCCGAAATCGAAAAATATGTCCACATGTTTAGAGATGAAGGTTCCAAAAAAAATAAAATACATACATGAGGGCATCATGATCATTCTTAGAACAACAACTTATATAATTCTTGTCATATGATTTCTTATGCTAGAGTAATAATTCAATCACAATATCAAGTATGAATCATAAACTTCATTGAGAACTAACAAACTATAATCTCAGTCATTGAAGCAATTGAAATTTATCATAACATAGGATAGAGTCAATGTATAAGAGCTTTTCAGCAAGTCCACATACTCAACTATCATATAATCTTTCACAATTTCTGACACTCGCGCAATACTTATGGGTATGGAGTTTTAATCGGACACATAGAAAGATAGGGGCTTATAGTTTTTGCCTCCCAATGTTTTACCTCAAGGGTAATGTCAACAGTAATAGTCCATGAAAACCCACATCCAATTAGCCATATGTACCAGGATCTTTCCAACATATTGTGCTTGCCAAAGGATAAAATATAAAAATAAAGGGTGAAGATCACCATGACTCTTTTGAAATATAGGAGATAAAAGTAAAAGATAGGCCCTTCGCAGAGGGAAGCAGAGGTTGTCATGCGCTTTTATGGTTGGATGCACAAAATCCTAATGCGAAAGAACGTCACTTTATATTGCCACTTGTGATATGGACCTTTATTATGCAGTCTGTCGCTTTTATTACTTCCATATCACATGATCGTATAAAGCTTATTTCTTCCACACCAATCAATCATACATATGTAGAGAGCAATTTTTATTGCTTGCACCGATGACAACTTACTTGATGGAGCTTACTCAATCCATAGGTAGGTATGGTGGAATCTCATGGCAAAACTGGTTTAAGGGTATTTGGAAGCACAAGTAGTATCTCTACTTAGTGCAATGAATTTGGCTAGCATGAGGGGGTTGGCAAGATCAACATGTTGGAGGATCCAAGACAATATAATTTATCTCAGATGTAAGAAAACATAACCCATTACGTTGTCTTCCTTGTCCAATGTCAACTCTTTAGCATGTCATATTTTAATGAGTGCTCACAATCATAAAAGATGTCCAAGATAGTATATTTATATGTGAAGACCTCTCTTTCTTTATTACTTCCTATTAATTGCAACGATGACCAAAACTATGCTTATCAATCCTCGACAACTTTTATTCAGCATACTCTTTCTATGTGAGCTCATTACTCTCCATAAGAGTCACATGATCTCTTTGTTTCTTTTCTTTTTTTTCTTTTATTCACTTAGGATCATGGCAAAGTAGTCAAGCCCTTGACTCAACACTAATCTTTATTATATAGCTCACAGACTCGATTACATAGAAGGATAATAAAGCAAAACTCACAACTTGATCATACAAAGAACTTTTATTCTACTAGATGAAGATATTACCAAAAGGATCGAACTAAGAAAAACGGTAAAGATAAAGGTGATGGTGATACGATACCGGGGCACTCCCCCAAGCTTGGTAGTTGCCAAGTGGAGTGCCCATACCCATGAGATTATGTCTCTCTTTTCAGGGATGGTGATGTGATATTCTTGGCTATGATGCCCCTCAAGATACGGTTCTCCTCCTCAAGCTTGTTCACTTGCTACTTGAGATCCATTATTTCCTTTCGGAGTTTTCCTGTAACAGCCAAAGCTCCCTACACCCAAGGGTGCTGCATAGCTGCGGGAGAACCAGTGGCACTCTTTTTCATATTCTCATAAGAAAGAAATCTAACATTGGAAGGGATAACCGAGTTTGGAATAGCTGAGCTCTGCAGTTCTCCCATTGTGAATCTAGCTTGGAGGCGGGAAGTGACTTCTTGATCCTCTTCCATGGCATCTATCCTCTTCAAATAAGCCTCCATCTCTTCCTCCGTTGCTGGCCCAAAGGGGTCAACAAGATTGTTTATCGTTGATCTCGGTGCCGGATGAGACACCCGGCTCTCCCCGACTGACTCTTGCGAAGAGATCCTGCTCTAATCTGCAGCAGCAACAACTCGAAATACAAACAGGAGATAATTGCGTGATACGGGAGTCAAAACCTCTGGGAGATTATATAATGAATTTTTACCGACCAAAATACGTGTCCTATAAGAAAATGCATTCCAGAGAGCACACGAGGTGCCCACGAGGTAGGGGGGCGCGCCCAGGGGGTAGGGCACGCCCTCCACCCTCGTGGAGCCCTCGTGTCCTTTTCAGACCGCTGCTTATTTTTCTATTTTTCTAAATATTCCAAAACGGAGAAATATTGCCTTAAAATTGTTTTGGAGTCGGTTTACTTACCATACCACATACCTATTCCTTTTTGGAGTCTAAAACATTCCAGAAAGTTTCCTTTATGTATTCCTACGGGGTTATGGTTTTGATAACATTAGTTTCAACATTTATGGGATTACCTGAGATATAGTGTTTGATTCTTTGACCGTTCACCACCTTCGGGTTTGTGCCTTCGAAGTTGTTGATTTTTATGGCACCGGAACGGTAGACCTCCTCGATAACGTAAGGACCTTCCCATTTAGAGAGAAGTTTTCCTGCAAAAATTCTTAAACGAGAGTTGTATAGAAATACATAATCACCTACGTTAAACTCATGCTTTTGTATCCTTTTGTCATGCCATATTTTAACTTTTTCTTTAAACAACTTGGCATTTTCGTAGGCTTGGGTTCTCCATTCATCAAGTGAGCTAATATAAAATAACCTCTTCTCACCGGCATGTTTAAAATCATAATTAAGTTCTTTAATAGCCCAATAAGCCTTATGTTCTAGTTCGAGAGGTAAGTGACATGCTTTTCCATAGACCATTTTATACGAAGCCATACCCATAGGATTTTTATATGCAGTTCTGTAGGCCCATAATGCATCATCAAGTTTCTTAGACCAATTCTTTTTGGACCTATTAACAGTCTTTTGCAAAATTAATTTGAGTTCTCTGTTACTCAATTCTACTTAACCACTAGACTGAGGGTGAAAAGGAGATGCAATTCTATGATTAACATCATATTTAGCAAGCATTTTACGGAAAGCACCATGAATAAAATGTGAACCACCATCAGTCATTAAATATCTAGGGACTTAGAATCTTGGAAAAATAACTTCTTTAAGCATTTTAATAGAAGTGTTATGATCAGCACTACTAGTTGGAATGTCTTCTACCCACTTAGTAACGTAATCAACAACAACTAAAATATGTGTATATCCATTAGAGGAAGGAAAGGGTCCCATATAGTCAAAGCCCCAAACATCAAATGGTTCAATAACAAGTGAATAATTCATAGGCATTTCTTGATGTCTACTAATATTACCAATTCTTTGACATTCATCACAAGATAAGACAAACTTACGGGCATCCTTGAAGAGAGTAGGCCAATAAAAACCAGATTGCAGTACCTTATGTGCAGTTCTATCTCCAGCATGGTGTCCTCCATAAGCTTCGGAGTGACACTTGCGTAGGATCTGTTCCTGTTCATGCTCAGGTACACAACGTCTAATAACACCATCTACTCCTTCTTTATAAAGATGTGGGTCATCCCAAAATTAATGCCTCAAATCATAGAAGAACTTTTTCTTTTGCTGGTATGTGAAACTAGGTGGTATAAACTTAGCAACAATGTAATTAGCATAATCAGCATACCATGGAGCAGTATGAGAAGTATTTATGACATTTAATTGCTCATCAGGAAAGCTATCATCAATAGGTAGTGGGTCATCAAGCACATTTTCTAACCTAGACAAGTTGTCTGCAACGGGGTTCTCAGCTCCTTTTCTATCAACAATATGTAAATCAAATTCTTGTAGCAAGAGAACCCATCTAATAAGTCTAGGTTTAGCATCTTTCTTTTCCATAAGATATTTAATAGCAGCATGATCAGTGTGAATAGTTACTTTAGAATCAACAATATAAGGTCTAAACTTATCACAAGCAAATACAACTGCTAAGAATTCTTTTTCAGTAGTAGCATAATTTCTTTGAGCATTGTCTAGAGTTTTACTAGCATATTGAATAACATTTAGTTTCTTATCAACTCTTTGTCCTAGAACAGCACCTACAGCATAATCACTAGCATCACACATAATTTCAAAGGGTAAATTCCAATCAGGTGGCTGAACAATAGGTGCAGAGATCAATGCTTTCTTAAGTATTTCAAATGCTTCTACACAATCATCATCAAAGACAAATGGTATATCTTTTTGTAATAAATTAGTCAGAGGCCGAGAGATTTTTGAGAAGTCCTTAATGAACCTCCTATAAAAACCGGCATGACCAAGGAAACTTCTTATACCTTTGATGTCCTTGGGACATGGCATCTTTTCAATAGCATCAACCTTGGCTTTATCAACTTCAATACCTCTTTCAGAAACTTTATGCCCCAAGACAATACCTTCATTAACCATAAAGTGGCACTTTTCCCAATTCAAGACAAGATTAGTTTCTTCACATCTCTGCAAAACTCGATCAAGGTTGCTCAAGCAATCATCAAAAGAAGATCCATAGACGGAAAAGTCGTCCATGAAAACCTCACAAATCTTTTCACAAAAGTCATAGAATATAGCCATCATGCATCTTTGAAAGGTAGCAGGTGCATTACATAAACCAAAAGGCATACGTCTATAAGCAAAAGTACCAAAAGGGCATGTAAAAGTAGTCTTTGATTGATGTTTGGCTGACACAGGTATTTGAGAGAAACCAGAATAGCCATCTAGAAAGCAAAAATGTGTATGTTTAGACAATCTTTCTAGCATTTGATCGATAAAAGGTAAGGGGTAATGATATTTTTTAGTAGCCTTATTTAATTTGTGGAAATCAATTACCATCCTATAACCAGTAACAATTCTTTGAGGAATCAATTCATCTTTATCATTAGGAACAACAGTAATACCTCCCTTCTCAGGGACACAATGGACAGTACTTACCCACTTACTATCAGCAACAGGATAAATTATACCTGCCTCAAGGAGCTTTAGTATCTCCTTTCTTACCACCTCTTCCATTTTAGGATTCAGACGGCGTTGATGATCACGAACTGGTTTAGCATCTTCTTCCAAATTAATTTTATGTTGACATAGAGTGGGACTAATGCCCTTAAGATCATCATGAGTATACCCAATAGCAGCACGGTGCTTCTTCAGAGTTTTTAATAATCTCTCTTCTTCATGTTCTGAAAGGTTAGCACTAATAATAACAGGGTATATCTTTCTCTCATCAAGATAAGCATATTTAAGAGTATCAGGTAACGGCTTAAGCTCAAACACGGGATCGCCCTTGGGTGGAGGAGGATCCCCTAGGATTTCAACAGGTAAATTGTTTTTCAGAATAGGTTCTTGTTTAAAGAATACTTCATCTAATTCCCTTCTTTCATTCATAAACATATCATTTTCATGGTCTAGTAAATAGTTTTCTAAAGCATCACTAGGAGGTACAGCAATAGAAGCAAGACCAATAATTTCATCCTTACTAGGTGATTCTTCTTCACGGTGTTGTCTACTAAATTTAGAGAAATTAAATTCATGAGTCATATCATCTAAACCGACAGTAACAACATCCCTTTTGCAATCTATGGTAGCATTAACAGTATTTAAGAAGGGTCTACCAAATATAATGGGACAAAAGCTATCTTGTGGGGAACCAAGAACAAGAAAATCGGCAGGATATTTAGTTTTCCCACACAAGATTTCAACATCTCTAACAATTCCCATTGGTGAAATAGTATCTCTATTAGCAAGTTTAATTGTAACATCAATATCTTCTAACTCAGCGGGTGCAATGTCATGCATAATTTCTTTGTATAAGTCAATAGGTATTGCACTAGCACTAGCACCCATATCACATAAGCCATGATAACAATGATCTCCTATTTTAACGGAAATAATAGGCATGCCTACCACAGGTCTAGGTTTATCTATATCACCGGGTTTAGCAACTCTAGCAGTTTCATTACAGAAATAAATAACATGCCCATCTATATTATCAGACAAGAGATCTTTAACAATAGCAATATTAGGTTCAACTTTAACTTGCTCAGGAGGTGTATATGTTTTAATATTGCTTTTACGAACCACAGTTGAAGCTTTAGCATGATCCTTTATCCTAACAGGGAAAGGTGGTTTCTCAACATAGGAAGTACGGACAATAGGATCATTATAAGTAATAGTCTTTTCTTCAACTTTAATAGGTGCAACTACTTTTACTTCTATGGGAGGATGATATTTAAACCACTTCTCCTTGGGGAGATCAACATAAGCAGCAAATTATTCACAGAAAGAAGCTACTATCTCAGAGTCAAGTCCATATTTAGTGCTAAATTTACGAAAAATATCGGTATCCATAAAATATTTAACACAATGAAAACTAGGTGTCATACCTGACTCCTTACCATTGTCGAGGTACCAATCTTCGGAGTTGCGTTTAATTCTTTCCAATAAATCCCATTTGAATTCAATAGTCTTGATCATAAAAGAGCCATCACAAGAAGTATCAAGCATGGTGCGATTGTTACCAGAAAGCTGAGCATAAATTTTTTGAATAATCATTTCTCTTGAGAGCTCATGATTGGGGCATGAATATAACATTGATTTAAGCCTCCCCCAAGCTTGAGCGATGCTTTCTCCTTCGCGAGGCCAAAAATTATATATATAATTGCGATCACGATGAACAAGATGCATAGGATAAACCTTTTGATGAAATTCCAATTTCAACCGTTTGTAGTTCCAAGACTCCATATCATCACATAGCCTATACCATGTCGATGCATCTCCCCTCAAAGATAAAGGGAAGACCATCTCATTCACAACATCTCCGGGTACACCTGCAAGCTTAAATAATCCACAAACTTCATCCACATATATTAGATGCTCATCAGGATGTTTTGTTCCATCTCCTAAAAAAGGATCAGCTAGCAGTTTTTCTACCATACCCAAAGGAATTTCAAAGCAAGCATTTTCATTTTCAGTAGGTTTAGTAGGTTCAGGAGCAACTCTTTGCTCTACTGGTCAGGGTGAAGATTCCCCGAACAAGCCCCTCAGAGGATTACTTTTCATAGTAACAAGTGACAGTAAATTTCAGCACACTATATAAATTTTTCCTTACCAAAGGCGCTTCACTCCCCAGCAACGGCGCCAGAAAAGAGTATTGATGACCCACAAGTATAGGGGTTCTATCGTAGTCCTTTCGATAAGTAAGAGTGTCGAACTCAACGAGGAGCAGAAGGAAATGATAAGCGGTTTCCAGCAAGGTATTCTCTGCAAGTACTGAAATAAGTGGTAACATATAGTTTTCTGATAAGATAATTTGTAACGAGCAACTAGTAACAAAAGTAAATAAGGTGCAGCAAGGTGGCCCAATCCTTTTTGTAGCAAAGGACAAGCCTGGACAAACTCTTATATGATGTAAAGCGCTCCCGAGGACACATGGGAATATCGTCAAGCTAGTTTTCATCACGTTCATATGATTCGCGTTCGGTACTTTGATAATTTGGTATGTGGGTGGACCGGTGCTTGGGGGCTGCCCTTACTTGGAAAAGCATCCCACTTATGATTAACCTCTATTGCAAGCATCCGCAAATACAACAAAAGTATTAAGGTAAAACTAACCATAGCATGAAACATATGGATCCAAATCAGCCCCTTACGAAGCAACGCATAAACTAGGGTTTAAGCTTCTGTCACTCTAACAACCCATCATCTACTTATTACTTCCCAATGCCTTCCTCTAGGCCCAAACAATGGTGAAGTGTCATGTAGTCAACGTTCACATAACACCACTAGAGGAGAGACAACATATATCTCATCAAAATATCGAACGAATACCAAATTCACATGACTACTAATAGCAGGACTTCTCCCATGTCCTCGGGAACAAAAGTAACTACTCACAAAGCATAAACATGTTCATAATCAGAGGGGTATTAATGTTCAGATAGGATCTGAACATATGATCTTCCACCAATTAACACTACTAGCAACCTACTAGCACCAATCCCGGACTTGGAGACAAGAATTGGATACAAGAGATGAACTAGGGTTTTGAGATGAGATGGTGCTGATGAAGATGTTGATGGAGATTTCCCTCTCCCGATGAGAGGAGCATTGGTCATGACGATGGCGATGATTTCCCCCTCCAGGAGGGAAGTTTCCCCGGCAGAACAGCCCCGCCAGAACCCTAGATTGGTTCCGCCAAGATTCCGCCTCATGGCGGCGGAGTTTTGTCCGAGAAGATGGCTTATGGTTTTTTCCCATCGAAAGAGTCCATATAGGAGAATATGGTCACCGGAGGGCCACCGGGGGGCCCACGAGGTAGGGGGGCGCGCCCAGGGGGTAGGGCGCGCCTCCCACCCTCGTGGGTAGGGTGTGGCCCCCTGGTGAAGTTCTTGCGCTCAATGTTTTTTTATATATTTGGAAAACATCATCCGTGAAGTTTCAGGACTTTTGGAGCTGTGCAGAATAGATCTCTAATATTTGCTCCTTTTCCAGCCAGAATCCCAGCTGCCGGCATTCTCCCTCTTTATGTAAACCTTGTAAAATAAGAGAGAATAGGCATAAGTATTGTGACCTAATGTGTAATAACAACCCATAATGCAATAAATATTGATATAAAAGCATGATGTAAAATAAGAGAGAATAGGCATAAGTATTGTGACATAATATGATGTTTGAGTAGATCCGTTTTGTCCTGTGGGTTAATCATGATCTTGGTTGGTAGGATTGTATATTTTATTTATGGTGTTGTCCTACAGTGCCATCCGTCTCGCGCAAATGTGAGGGGCCCCCGCTGTAGGGTGTTGCAATATTTTCATGGTTTGCTTATTGTCAGTGTTGCGGGGGTGACAGCAGCCTATATGCGGATAAGTGGGTTATGGAGTATGGGAGTAAAGAGGACTTGATACTTAATGCTATGGCTTGGTTTCACAACCTTAATGATCTTTAGTAGTTGCGGATGCTTGCTAGAGTTCCAATGATAAGTGCATATGATCGAAGTAGAGAAAGTATGTTAGCTCATGCCTCTCCCTCATGTAAAATTGCAAGAATGATTACCGGTACTTGTTATCGATTGCCTAGGGACAAATGACTTTCTTGTTGACAAAATCTATCCACTTTTATTACCTTGTGATTTGTCCGTAGTTTTATCCCTGTAAGTGCATCTAGTGCCACCCCTAGTCGTTTTGAAGACTTTCATAAAAATCGCCTATTCACCCCCCCTCTAGTCGATATAACGCACTTTCAATCCCTGCAAAGTACTCGTAGATTTATTCTTGCAAACTAGTTTCATACTTGTTCTAGGTAAAGCAAACATCAAGTGTGCGTAGAGTTGTATCAGTGGTTGATAGAACTTGAGGGAATATTTGTTCTACCTTTAGCTCCTCATTGGGTTCGACACTCTTATTTATTGAAGAAGGCTACAAACGATCCCCTATACTTGTGGGTTATCATGACCTTTTTCTGGCGTCATTGCCGGGGAGCAATAGCGTGGGGTGAATATTCTCGTGTGTGCTTGTTTGATTTATCACTAAGTAGTTTTTAATGCCTATTCTAAGTTGTTCTCTATCTTTAGTTATGGATATGGAACACGAAACACCAAAAAAATTAGTGGTACTTGCTACTCATCGAGATGGGGAACCTCCTAAAACCCTCGATGCTCGTTATGTGAAAAATATTATGAACTACTTTGATAATCCTGAGAAAATCCCATTAAACATGATAATGGGAGTAACGTTGGATCAACGTGAATACTTTAGGGATTATTGGTTGACACAAAAGGGAAACTTTTATAGGATCAAATTTATATGTTGCATTGGTATGCTCGGGATTTATGCTTGAGATATGATTTTACTTGTTGCTCTAGGATAAATGCTCCACACCTTCCCTTTTCATGCAAATTTAATGATAATGAAACCTCGGCTTCTTATGCTAATGGTATATATGATTACTATGATGTGGAACGGATAGAAGAATTTGTTGCTTTTAAGGGTGCTTATGAAATTGAATCTTTGTTTGAAAAGTTTGAAGATTTTGATGATTCAGTTTATAGACCTGAAAATTTTGCTATCCTTAAATATTGCTATGATAATTATAAATTCAATTCTGACATTGATGAATTTATTGAAAGAGTCTCCGCTGTCTAAGAAGAGACTAATATTTTGCAGGAGTCTATGGAAGAAGGGATTGATGAAACTGTGAGCCCATTGGATGAAAGAGATGATGAGGAGAGCGAAGACCAAAAGGAGGAAGAGCGAATTAGCTACCCGTACCCACCTTCTAATGAGAGTAACTCTTCAACTCATACATTTTTTAATGTCCCTTCGTGCTTACCGAAGGATGAATGCTATGATAATTGCTATGATCCCGTTGATTCTTTTGAAATATCCCTTTTTGATGAACTTGATGCTTGCTATGCTTGTGGCCATGATGACAATATGAATTATGTTTATGGAGATGAACTTTCTATAGTTCCTTATGTTAAGAATGAAATTGTTGCTATTAAACCCACACATGATAGTCCTATTATCTTTTTGAATTCTCCAAACAACACTATATCGGAGAAAGTTGCACTTATTAAGGATTACATTGATGGGTTGCACTCTATCATTACACATGATGATTTTGATGAATATAATATGCATGTGCTTGCTGCTCCTACTTGCAATTATTATGAGAGAGGAACTATATCTCTACCCCTCTATGTTTCCAACACGATAAAATTGCAAGAAATTGCTTATGCTATGCATTGGCCTTTACTTGATGTGCATGAATTGTTCTTGTATGACATGCCGATGCATAGGAAGAGAGTTAGACTTCGTCATTGCATGATATCTTTTTCTTTGTGCTCACTACTAAATGCCAAATCATTGTTAACTAAAATTGGCTTTGATATACCTTGGGATCCGGGTGGATTCATTACTTGAGCACTTTATGCCTAGCTTAATGGATTTAAAGAAAGCGCTGCCAGGGAGACAACCTGGAAGTTTTAGAGAGTCATTTATTTATTTTGAGTGCTTTTTATAAAGTTTAAAAACAAAAAAATATAGAGGGGAACTTAAAACTTCACAAAAAGAAAAGTGAAAGTGAGATAGACGAGCACCGTGGAAGTGGGAGCATGCCTTGAACTTTGTTCATGCCCATGGAAACTTTGTGAATCTTGAATTGCAGAAATTTTTCAACAAAAATAATTACCCCTTGTACAATTCCATTGTATTATAAAAATAATGTGCCAAGATTTGCCTTTAGGATGTTTAGATTGCTTGTTGGTATGTGCAGTGCAGAAACAAAAACTTTGGCTGTAGTGCGCGATTTTACATTTTTTACTGGAACGTCGAAAGGTTCTGAAACTTTTTGCACAGTCTTCCTATACAAAATTTTTATTTTCAGTAATTGTTTCTGAATTGTTGGAGTACCATAAATATGGTGAATTTTCGGATTAGTACAGACTGTCCTGTTTAAGACATATTCTGTTTTTGATGCATTGTTTTGCTTGTTTTGATGAAATTATCGATTTGTATCAGTGGAATAAGCCATGGAAAATTTATATTACAGTATCTACAATGCAAAAACAAAATATGAATTGGTTTGAAACAGTATTTGAGTAGTGATTTGCTTTATTATACTAACAGATCATACCGAACTTTCTGTTGAGTTTTGGGTGGATGAAGTGATCAAAGATCGAGGAGGTCTCGATATGAGGAGAAGGAGGAGAGGCAAGAGCTCAAGCTTGGGGATGACCAATGCACCCCAAGTAAATATTCAAGGATACTCAAGCATCTAAGCTTGCGTATGCCCCGGAAGGCATCCCATCTTTCTTCAACAAGTATCAGTATGTTTTCGTTTCGTTCATGTGATATGTGTGAATCTTGGAGCGTCTTTTGTGTTTATTTTTCATTTTTCTTTTATGCACCATGCTGGTATGAGATAGTACATGGTTGATTTATAGAATGCTCATTTCACTTCACTTATATCTTTTGAGTGTGGTTTTGTAGAATGCTTCATGTGCTTCACTTATATCATTTGAAGTTTGGATTGCATGTTTCTCTTCACATAGAAAACCGTTATTTGTAGAATGCTCTTTTGATTCACTTATATTTATTATAGCATGGTCTTTTGTAGAAAGAATTAAACTCTCATGCTTCACTTATATCTATTTAGAGAGTCAACATGAATTGGTCATTTCCATGGTTAGTCATAAAATCCTACATAAAACTTATGGATCACTGAATATGATATGTTTGATTCCTTGCAATAGTTTTGCGATATAGAGATGGAATATGTGGGAGGTACTAGTAAATGGTTGTGGTTAGTAAGAATATTGGTGTTAATGTTTGTGATTCCCGAAGCATGCATGTATAGTCTCTTGTTATGCTATGAAGTTGGAGCATGATTTATTATTGATTGTCTTCCTTATGAGTGGCGGCCGGGGACGAGCGATGGTCTTTTCCTACCAATCTATCCCCCTAGGGGCATGCGTAGTAGTACTTTGCTTCGAGGGCTAATAAACTTTTGCAATAATTATATGAGTTCTTTATGACTAATGTGAGTCCATGGATTATACGCACTCTTACCTTTCCGCGATTTGCTAGCCTCTACGGTACCGTGCATTGCCCTTTCTCACATCGAGACGTGATGCAAACTTCGCAGGTGCATCCAAACCCCGTGATATGATACGCTCTATCACACATAAGCCTTATTATATCTTCCTAAGAATAGCTACCATACCTACCTATTATGGCTTTTCAATGGACATTCCGAGATATATTGTCATGCAACTTACGCTGCTTCCGTTTGTTGACTTCGGCATTCATTGTCATATTGCCTTGCATGATCATATAGCTGACATAGTAGTTGTGGCTCAGCCACCATTCATCATTTTTATACATGTTACGCTAGATCATTGCACATCCGGGTACATGCCAGAGGCATTCATATAGAGTCATACTTTGTCATAGGTATCGAGTTGTAATTTTTATTTCTTTTGAGTTATAAGTAAATAGAAGTGGTGTGATCATCATTATTCATTTTTAGAGCAGTGCCCCAATGAGGAAAGGATGATGGAGACTATGATTCCCCCATAAGTCGGGATGAGACTCCGGACAATGAGAGAAAAAAGTAAAAAAAGAAGAAAAAAAAGAAAAAAAGAAAGAAAGAAAAAAAATAAGCAAAGAGAGAAGGGGCATTGTTAGTATCCTTTCCCACACTTGTGCTTCAAAGTAGCACCATGTTTTTCATATGGAGAGTCTCCTATGTTGTCACTTTCATATACTAGTGGGAATTTTTCATTATAGGATTAGATGCACACCCACTTAGTTTTCATATTGAGATTTCATACACTTATAGCTCTTAGTGCATTCGTTGCATGGCAATCCCTACTCCTCATGTTGATATCAATTGATGGGCATCTCCATAGACCGTTGTAAACCGCGTCGGTGTGAGACTTTCCTACTTTTTTGTCTTCTTTATATTTACCCCTACCACCATACTCTATTACACATGTAGTGCTATATCCATGACTTGTGCTCATGTATTGCGTGAGAGTTGAAAAAGCTGAAGCGCGTTAAAAAGTATGAACCAATTGCTCGGCTTGTCATCGGGGTTGTGCATGATAAATACTTTGTGTCAAGAAGACAGAGCATGACAAGACTGTATGATTTTGTAGGGATAGCTTTATTTAGCATTGATATTTTGAAAGACATGATTGTTTGTTGGGATGCCTGAGTATTGTTGTTTTTATGTCAAATTATAGACTATTGCTTTGAATCACTTGTCTTAATATTCATGCCATGATTAGATATATGATCAAGTTTATGCTAGGTAGCATTCCAGATCAAAAATTATATTTTTATCATTTACCTACTCGAGGACGAGTAGGAATTAAAGCTTGGGGATGCTGATACGTCTTCGTCATATCTATATTTTGATTCTTTCATGCCAATATTATACAACTTTTATACACTTTTGGCAGCATTTTATATGATTTACTTGGACTAACCTATTGATCTAGTGCGTAGTGCCAGTTCATGTTTTTTGCATGTTTTTTGTATCGCAGAAAATCCATATCAAACGAAGTCCAAATGCAATAAAATTTTACGGAGAATTATTTTGGAATATATGTGATTTTTGGGAGTTGGAATCACCGCAAATGGAGGCCCACACAGCCCACAAGACACCAGGGCGCGCTAAAGGCCCCTAGCATGTGGTGGTGGGTTGTGCCCTCCTCGAACGTCGGTTGGAGCTCTACTTTGGGTGCAAGGAAGCTGATATCTGGAAAAAAAGTCGTGTTAAAATCTCAGCGCTATCGGAGTTATGGATCTCCCGGAATATAAGAAACGGTTTTTGGCTAGATCTGGGGAACTAGAAACAGAAGAGAACAGAGAGGGAGATTCAATCTCGGAGGGGATCCCACCCCTCTGCCGCCATGGAGGCCATGGACCAGAGGGGGAACTCTCCTCCCATCTAGGGGGAGATCAAGGAAGAAGAAGAAGGAGGGGGCTCTCTCCCCCTCTCTCCCGGTGGCGCTGGAGTGCCGCCGGGGCAAGGATCGTGACGGCGATCTACACCAACAATCTTGCTACCGTCAACACCAAATTTCTCCCCCTCTATGCAGCGGTGTAACACCCCTTCTCCCTGCTGTAATTGCTGGAAATATGCCCTAGAGGCAATAATAAAATGGTTATTATTATATTTCCTTGTTCATGATAATTGTCTATTGTTCATGCTATAATTGTGTTATCCGGAAATCATAATACATGTGTGAATACATAGACCACAACATGTCCCTAGTGAGCCTCTAGTTGACTAGCTCGTTGATCAACACATAGTCATGGTTTCCTGACTATGGACATGTCATTGATAACGGGATCACATCATTAGGAGAATGATGTGATGGACAAGACTCAATCTTAAGCATAGCACAAGATCGTGTAGTTCGTCTGCTAGAGCTTTTCTAATGTCAAGTATCCTTTCCTTAGACCATGAGATTGTGCAACTCCCGGATACTGTAGGAATACTATGGGTGTGCCAAACATCACAACATAACTGGGTGACTATAAAGGTGCACTACGGGTATCTCCGAAAGTGTCTGTTGGGTTGGCACGAATCGAGACTGGGATTTGTCACTCCGCATGACGGAGAGGTATCTCTGGGCCCAGTCAGTAAGACATCATCGTAATGAGCTCAATGTGACTAAGGGTTGGTCACGGGATGATGTGTTGCAGAACGAGTAAAGTGACTTGCCGGTAACGAGATTGAACGAGGTATTGGGATACCAACGATCGAATCTCGTGCAAGTAACGTACCGATTGACAAAGGGAATTGAATACGGGATTGATTGAATCCTTGACATCGTGGTTCATCCGATGAGATCATCGTGGAACATGTGGGACCCAACATGGGTATCCAGATCCCGCTGTTGGTTATTGGCCGGAGAGTTGTCTCGGTCATGTCTGCATGGTTCCCGAACCCGTAGGGTCTACACACTTAAGGTTCGGTGACGCTAGGGTTGTACAGATATTAGTATGCGGTAACCCGAAAGTTGTTCGGAGTCCTGGATGAGATCCCGGACGTCACGAGGAGTTCCGGAATGGTCCGGAGGTAAAGATTTGTATATAGGAAGTCCAGTTTCGGCCACCGGTATTGTACCGGGACCACCGGAAGGGTCCCGGGGGTCCACCGGATGGGGCCACCTATCCCAGAGGGCCCCATGGGCTGAACTGGGAAGGGAACCAGCCCCTGGTGGGCTGGTGCGCCCCCCTTGGGCCTCCCTTGCGCCTAGGGTTGGAAACCCTAAGGGGGTGGTGGCGCTTCCACCTGGCTTGGGGGCCAAGCCACCCCCTAGGCCGCCGCCCCCCCATTAGATGGGATCTCTAGGGGCCGACACCCGCCCAGGCCCCCTATATATAGTGGAGGGGAGGGAGGGCAGCCGCATCCAAGTCCCTGGCGCCTCCCTCCCTCCCGTGACACCTCTTCCTCCCCGCTTGCGCTTGGCGAAGCCCTGCCGGGATCCCGCTACTTCCACCACCACACCGTCGTGCTGCTGGATCTCCATCAACCTCTCCTTCCCTTGCTGGATCAAGAAGGAGGAGACATCTCTCCCAACCGTACGTGTGTTGAACGTGGAGGTGTCGTCCGTTCGGCGCTCGATCATCGGTGATTTGGATCACGACGAGTACGACTCCATCAACCCCGTTCTCTTGAACGCTTCCGCTTGCGATCTACAAGGGTATGTAGATGCACTCCTCTCCCTCTCATTGCTATATGACTCCATAGATTTATCTTGGTGATGCGTAGAAAATTTTAAATTTGTGCTACGATCCCCAATAGTGGCATCATGAGCTAGGTCTATGCGTAGTTTCTATGCACGAGTAGAACACAAGTTGTTGTGGGCGTTGATTTTGTCAATTTACTTGCCGTTACTAGTCTTATCTTGATTCGGCGGCATCGTGGGATGAAGCGGCCCGGACCGACCTTACATGTACGCTTACGTGAGACTGGTTCCACCGACTGACATGCACTAGTTGCATAAGGTGGCTAGCGGGTGTCTATCTCTCCCACTTTAGTCGGATCGGATTCGATGAAAAGGGTCCTTATGAAGGGTAAATAGAAATTGGCATATCACGTTGTGGTTTTTGGCATAGGTAAGAAACGTTCTTGCTAGAAACCTATAACAGCCACGTAAAACTTGCAACAACAATTAGAGGACGTCTAACTTGTTTTGCAGCATGTGCCATGTGATGTGATATGGCCCAAAGGATGTGATGAATGATATATGTGATGTATGAGATTGATCATGTTCTTGTAATAGGAATAACGACTTCCATGTCGATGAGTATGACAACCGGCAGGAGCCATAGGAGTTGTCTTAATTTATTTATGACCTGCGTGTCAACATAAACGTCATGTAATTACTTTACTTTATTGCTCACCGTTAGCCATAGTAGTAGAAGTAATAGTTGGCGAGACAACTTCATGAAGACACGATGATGGAGATCATGATGATGGAGGTCATGGTGTCATTCCGGTGACGATGATGATCATGGCGCCCCGAAGATGGAGATCAAAAGGAGCAAAATGATATTTGCCATGTCATGTCACTATTTGATTGCATGTGATGTTTATCATGTTTTACATCTTATTTGCTTAGAACGACGGTAGCATAAATAAGATGATCCCTCGCAATAATTTCAAGAAAGTGTTCCCCCTAACTGTGCACCGTTGCTAAGGTCCGTTGTTCCGAAGCACCACGTGATGATCGGGTGTGATAGGTTCTAATGTTCGCATACAACGGGTGTAAGCCAGATTTACACACGCAATACACTTAGGTTGACTTGACGAGGCTAGCATGTACAGACATGGCCTCGGAACACGGAAGACCGAAAGGTCGAAAATGAGTCGTATAGAAGATACGATCAACATGAAAATGTTCACCGATGATGACTAGTCCGTCTCATGTGATGATCAGACACGGCCTAGTTGACTCGGATCATGTATCACTTAGATGACTAGAGGGATGTCTATCTGAGTGGGAGTTCATTTAATAATTTGATTAGATGAACTTAATTATCATGAACATAGTCTAAAAATCTTTGCAATATGTCTTGTAGATCAAATGGCCCACACTAATGTTGCCCTCAACTTCAACGCGTTCCTAGAGAAAACCAAGCTAAGAGACGATGGCAGCATCTACATGGACTGGGTCCATAACCTGAGGATTATCCTCATAGCTGCCAGGAAAGCATATGTCCTTGATGCACCACTAGGTGAAGCACCTGTTTTCCCTGCAGAACAAGACATTATGAACCTTGGCAGACGCGTAGTGATGATTACTCCCTGGTTCAGTGCGGCATGCTTTACAGCTTAGAACCGGGCCTCCAAAAGCGTTTTGAGCAACACGGAGCATATGAGATGTTCCAAGAGCTGAAAATGGTTTTCCAAGCTCATGCCCGGGTCGAGAGATATGAAGTCTCCGACAAGTTCTACAATTGTAAGATGGAGGAGAACAATTCTGTCAGCGAGCACATACTCAAAATGTCTGGGTTGCACAACCGCTTGTCTCAGCTGGGAGTTAATCTCCCGGATGATGCGGTCGTTGACAGAATCCTTCAGTCGCTCCCACCTAGCTACAAGAGCTTTGTGATGAACTTCAATATGCAGGGGATGGAAAAGACCATTCCCGAGGTATATTCAATGCTGAAATCAGCGGAGGTGGAAATCAAAAAGGAACATCAAGTGTTGATGGTGAATAAAACCACAAAGTTCAAGAAAGGCAAGGGTAAAAAGAACTTCAAGAAGGACGGCAAGGGAGTTGCCTCGCCCGGTAAGCAAGCTGCCGGGAAGAAGCCAAAGAATGGACACAAGCCTGAGACTGAGTGCTTTTATTGCAAGGGAAACGGTCACTGGAAGCGGAACTGCCCCAAGTACTTAGCGGATAAGAAGGCCGGCAATACCAAAGGTATATGTGATATACATGTTATTGATGTGTACCAGCGCTCATAGTAGCTCCTGGGTATTTGATACCGGTGCAGTTGCTCATATTTGTAACTCAAAACAGGAACTGCGGAATAAATGGAGACTGGCAAAGGACGAGGTGACGATGCGCGTCGGGAATGGTTCTAAGGTCGATGT
Source organism: Triticum aestivum (assembly GCF_018294505.1). Lineage (NCBI taxonomy): Eukaryota > Viridiplantae > Streptophyta > Magnoliopsida > Poales > Poaceae > Triticum > Triticum aestivum. Next base: position 624,499,497 of record NC_057806.1, on the reverse strand, counting down.
GATCGCCGTTGGCACGCCACCTCTACATTTACCTACGGGATTAGCTTTAAACCTCAATAATTGTTATTTAGTACCAGCTTTGAGCATGAACATTGTATCTGGATCTCATTTAATGCGAGATGGCTACTCATTTAAATCTGAGAATAATGGTTGTTCTATTTATATGAGAGACATGTTTTATGGTCATGCCCCGCTGGTCAATGGTTTATTCTTATTTAATCTCGAACGTGATGTTACACGTATTCATAGTGTGAATGCCAAAAGATGTAAGGTTGATAATGATAGTCCCACATACTTGTGGCACTGCCTCCTTGGTCACATTAGTGTCAAACGCATGAAGAAACTCCATACAGATGGACTTTTGGAGTGTCTTGATTATGAATCATTTGACACGTGCAAACCATGCCTCATGGGAAAAATGACCAAGACTCCATTCTCCGGAACAATGGAGCGAGCAACCAACTTATTGGAAATCATACATACTGATGTGTGCGGTCCAATGAGCGTTGAGGCTCGCAGTGGCTATCGTTATGTCCTCACCATCACTGATGACTTAAGTAGATATGGGTATGTCTACTTAATGAAACACAAGTCTGAGACCTTTGAAAAGTTCAAGGAATTTCAGAGTGAGGTTGAGAATCAACGTGACAGGAAAATCAAGTTCTTACGATCAGATCATGGGGGAGAATATTTGAGTCACGAATTTGGCATGCACTTAAGGAAATGTGGAATAGTTTCACAACTCACGCCGCCTAGAACACCATAGCGTAATGGTGTGTCCGAAACGTCATAATCGCACCCTATTGGATATGGTACGATCTATGATGTCTCTTACCGATCTACCGCTGTCATTTGGGGTTATGCTATAGAGACTGCCGCATTCACTTTAAATAGGGCTCCGTCGAAATCCGTTGAGACGACACCGTATGAATTGTGGTTTGGCAAGAAACCTAAGTTGTCGTTTTTGAAAGTTTGGGGATGCGATGCTTATGTCAAGAAACTTCAACCTGAAAAGCTCGAACCCAAATTGGAAAAATGCGTCTTCATAGGATACCCTAAAGAAAATATTGGGTATACCTTCTACCTCAGATCCGAAGGCGAGACCTTTGTTGCCAAGAATGGATCCTTTCTAGAGAAAGAGTTTCTCTCGAAAGAAGTAAGTGGGAGGAAAGTAGAACTTGATGAAGTATTGCCTCTTGAACCGGAGAGTGGCGCAGCTCAAGAAAATGTTCCTGAGGTGCCTGCACCGACTAGGGAGGAAGTTAATGATGATGATCATGAAACTTCAGATCAAGTTGCTACTGAACTTCGAAGGTCCACAAGGACACGTTCCGCACCAGAGTGGTACAGCAACCCTGTCCTGGAAATCATGTTGTTAGACAATGGTGAACTAAACTATGAAGAAGCGATGGCGGGCCCAGATTCCGACAAATGGCTGGAAGCAATGAAATCCGATATAGGATCCATGTATGAAAACGAAGTATGGACTTTGACTGACTTGCCCGATGATCGGCGAGCCATAGAAAATAAATGGATCTTTAAGAAGAAGACAGATGCGGATGGTAATGTGACCATCTATAAGGCTCGGCTTGTCGCTAAGGGTTATCGACAAGTTCAAGGGGTTGACTACGATGAGACTTTCTCACCCGTAGCGAAGCTGAAGTCCGTCCGAATCATGTTAGCAATTGTCGCATTCTATGATTATGAGATATGGCAAATGGACGTCTAAACGGCATTCCTTAATGGTTTCCTTAAGGAAGAATTGTATATGATGCAGCCGAAAGGTTTTGTCGATCCTAAGAATGCTGACAAGGTGTGCAAGCTCTAACGCTCAATCTATGGGCTGGTGCAAGCATCTCGGAGTTGGAACATTCGATTTGATGAGATGATCAAAGCGTTTGGGTTTACGCAGACTTATGGAGAAGCATGTGTTTACAAGAAAGTGAGTGGGAGCTCTGTAGCATTTCTCATATTATATGTGGATGCCATACTATTGATGGGAAATTATATAGAATTCTTGGAAAGCATAAAGGCCTACTTGAACAAGTGTTTTTCAATGAAGGGCCTTGGAGAAGCTGCTTATATATTAGGCATCAAGATCTATAGAGATATATCGAGACGCCTCATTGGTCTTTCACAAAGTACGTACCTTGACAAGATATTGAAGAAGTTCAATATGGATTAGTCCAAGAAGGGGTTCTTGCCTGTATTCCAAGGTATGAGTTTGAGCACGGCTCAATGCCCGACCACGGCAGAAGACAGAGAAAAGATGAGTGTCGTCCCCTATGCCTCGGCCATAGGGTCTATCATGTATGCCATGCTGTGTACCAGACCTGATGTAAACCTTGCCGTAAGTTTGGTAGGAAGGTACCAAAGTAATCTTGGCATGGAACACTGGACAGCGGTCAAGAATATCCTGAAGTACCTGAAAATGACTAAGGATATGTTTCTCGTCTATGGAGGTGACAAAGAGCTCGGCGTAAAGGGTTACGTCGATGCTAGCTTCGACACAGATCTGGATGACTCTAAGTCACAAATCGAATACATGTATATTTTGAATGGTGGGGCAGTCAGCTGGTGCAGTTGCAAGCAAAGCATCGTCGCGGGATCTACATGTGAAGTGGAGTACATGGCAGCCTTGGACGCAGCACAAGAAGCAATCAAGGTGAAGGAGTTCATTACCGACCTAGGAGTTATTCCCAATGCGTCGGGCCCGATGACTCTCTTCTATGACAACACTGGAGCTATTGCCCTTGCCAAGGAGCCCAGGTTTCACAGGAAGACCAGGCATATCAAGCGTCGCTTCAACTCCATTCGTGAAAATGTTCAAAATGCAGACATAGATATTTGTAAAGTGCATACGGACCTGAATGTCGCAGATCCATTGACTAAACCTCTTCCTCGAGCAAAGCATGATCAACACCAGAACTCTATGGGTGTTCGATTCATCAGAATGTAACTAGATTATTGACTCTAGTGCAAGTGGGAGACTGTTGGAAATATGCCCTAGAGGCAATAATAAAATGGTTATTATTATATTTCCTTGTTCATGATAATTGTCTATTGTTCATGCTATAATTGTGTTATTCGAAAATCGTAATACATGTGTGAATACATAGACCAAAACAGTCCCTAGTGAGTCTCTAGTTGACTAGCTCGTTGATCAACACATAGTCATGGTTTCCTGACTATGGACATTAGATGTCATTGATAACGGGATCACATCATTAGGAGAATGATGTGATGGACAAGACCCAATCTTAAGCATAGCACAAGATCGTGTAGTTCGTCTGCTAGAGCTTTTCTAATGTCAAGTATCCTTTCCTTAGACCATGAGATTGTGCAACTCCCGGATACTGTAGGAATACTTTGGGTGTGCCAAACGTCACAATGTAACTGGGTGACTGTAAAGGTGCACTACGGGTATCTCCGGAAGTGTTTGTTGGGTTGGCACGAATCGAGACTGGGATTTGTCACTCTGCATGACAGAGAGGTATCTCTAGGCCCACTTGGTAAGACATCATTGTAATGAGCTCAATGTGACAAAGGGTTGGTCACGGGACGATGTGTTGCAGAACAAGGTGACTTGCCGGTAATGAGATTGAACAAGGTATTGGGATACCGACGATCGAATCTCGGGCAAGTAACGTACCGATTGACAAAGGGAATTGAATACGGGATTGATTGAATCCTCGACATCGTGGTTCATCCGATGAGATCATCGTGGAACATGTGGGATCCAACATGGGTATCCAGATCCCGCTATTGGTTATTGGCCGGAGAGTTGTCTCGATCATGTCTGCATGGTTCCCGAAACCGTAGGGTCTACACACTTAAGGTTCGGTGACGCTAGGGTTGTAGAGATATTAATATGCGGTAACCTGAAAGTTGTTCGGAGTCCCGGATGAGATCCCGGACGTCATGAGGAGTTCCGGAATGGTCCGGAGGTAAAGATTTGTATATAGGAAGTCCAGTTTTGGCCACCGGGAAACTTTCAGGGGTCACCGGTATTGTACCGGGACCACTGGAAGGGTCCCGGGGGTCCACCGGGTGGGGCCACCTATCCCGGAGGGCCCCATGGGCTGAAGTGGGAAGGGAACCAGCCCCTGGTTGGCTGGTGCGCCCCCCTTGGGCCTCCCTTGCGCCTAGGGTTGGAAACCCTAAGGGGGTGGTGGCGCCTCCACCTGGCTTGGGGGCCAAGCCACCCCTAAGCCGCCGCCCCCCATTAGATGGGATCTCTAGGGGCCGGCGCCCCCCAGGCCCCTATATATAGTGGAGGGGAGGGAGGGCAGCCGCACCCAAGTCCCTGGCGCCTCCCTCCCTCCCGTGACACCTCTTCCTCCCCGCTTGCGCTTGGCGAAGCCCTGCCGGGATCCCGCTACTTCCACCACCATGCCGTCGTGCTGCTGGATCTCAACCGTATGTGTGTTGAACCCGGAGGTGTCGTCTGTTCGGTGCTCGGTCATCGGTGATTTGGATCACGACGAGTACGACTCCATCAACCCCGTTCTCTTGAACGCTTCCGCTTGCGATCTACAAGGGTATGTAGATGCACTCCTCTCCCTCTCGTTGCTAGATGACTCCACAGATTGATCTTGGTGATGCGTAGAAAATTTTAAATTTGTGCTACGATCCCCAACAGTAATCTCTACTTAAACATGGTGATCAACTCCAAATATTATTTCCCAATGATCTATGGTTACCCTTATTGGGGAACGTAGTAATTTCAAAAAAATTCCTACGCACACGCAAGATCATGGTGATGCATAGCAACGAGAGGGGAGAGTGCTGTCCACGTACCCTCGTAGACCAAAAGCGGAAGCGTTAGCACAACGCGGTTGATGTAGTCGTACATCTTCACGATCCGACCGATCAAGTACTGAACGCACGGCACCTTCGGGTTCTGCACACGTTCAACTCGATGACGTCCCTCGAACTCCGATCCAGTCGAGTGTTGAGGGAGAGTTTCGTCAGCACGACGGCGTGGTGACGATGTTGATGTTCTACCGACGCAAGGCTTCACCTAAGCACCGCTACAGTATTATCGAGTTGTACTATGGTGGAGGGGGGCACCGCACACGGCTAAGAGATCAATCATCAATTGTTGTGTCTCTGGGGTGCCCCCTGCCCCCGTATATAAAAGAGCAAGGGGGGTGCGGCCGGCCATAGGAGGAGGCGCGCCCTAGGGGAGTCCTACTCCCACCGGGAGTAGGATTCCCCCTTTCCTAGTAGAACTAGGAGCCCTTCCAAGTAGTAGGAGTAGGAGGGAAGGAAAGGGAAGGGAAAAGGAGAAGGAAGGAAGGGGGCGCCCCCTCCCTAGTACAATTCGGACCAGCCCATGGGGAGGGGTGCGGCCACCCTTTGAGGCCTTTCTCTCCTTTCCCGTATGGCCCATTAAGGCCCAATACGAATTCCCGTAACTCCCTGGTACTCCCAAAAATACCTGAATCACTCGGAACCTTTCCGATGTCCAAATATAGTCATCCAATATATCGATCTTTATGTCTCGACCATTTCGAGACTCCTCGTCATGTCCCCGATCTCATCCGGGACTCCGAACTCCTTCGGTACATCAAAACACATAAACTCATAATATAACCGTCATCGAACTTTAAGCGTGCGGACCCTATGGGTTCGAGAACTATGTAGACATGACCGAGACACGTCTCCGGTCAATAACCAATAGAGGAACCTAGATGCTCATATTGGCTCCTACATATTCTATGAAGATCTTTATCGGTCAAACCGCATAACAACATACGTTGTTCCCTTTGTCATCGGTATGTTACTTGCCCGAGATTCGATCGTCGGTATCTCAATACCTAGTTCAATCTCGTTACCGGCAAGTCTCTTTACTCGTTACGTAATACATCATCCCGCAACTAACTCATTAGTTCAATGCTTGCAAGGCTTAAGTGATGTGCATTACCGAGAGGGCCCAGAGATACCTCTCCGATAATCGGAGTGACAAATCCTAATCTCGAAATACGCCAACCCAACAAGTACCTTTGGAGACACCTGTAGAGCACCTTTATAATCACCCAGTTACGTTGTGACGTTTGGTAGCACACAAAGTGTTCCTCCGGTAAATGGGAGTTGCATAATCTCATAGTCATAGGAACATGTATAAGTCATGAAGAAAGCAATAGCAGAATACTAAACGATCGTGTGCTAAACTAATGGAATGGGTCATGTCATCACATCATTCTCCTAATGATGTGATCCCATTAATCAACTTACAACTCATGTCTATGGTTAGGAAACATAACCATCTTTGATTAACGAGCTAGTCAAGTAGAGGCATACTAGTGACACTCTGTTTGTCTATGTATTCACACATGTATTATGTTTCCGATTAATACAATTCTAGCATGAATAATAAACATTTATCATGATATAAGGAAATAAATAATAACTTTATTATTGCCTCTAGGGCATATTTCCTTCAGTCTCCCACTTGGACTAGAGTCAATAATCTAGTTCACATCGCCATGTGATTTAACATCAATAGTTCACATCACCATGTGATTAACACCCATAGTTCACATCGTCATGTGACCAACACCCAAAGGGTTTACTAGAGTCAATAATCTAGTTCACATAGTTATGTGATTAATACCCAAAGAGTACTAAGGTGTGATCATGTTTTGCTTGTGAGGGAAGTTTAGTCAATGGGTCTGCCATATTCAGATCCGTATGTATTTTGCAAATTTCTATGTCAACAATGCTCTGCACGGAGCTACTCTAGCTAATTGCTCCCACATTCAATATGTATCCAGATTGAGACTTTGAGTCATCTGGATCAGTGTCAAAACTTGCATCAACGTAACCCTTTACGATGAACCTTTTGTCACCTCCATAATCGAGAAACATCTCCTTATTCCACTAATGATAATTTTAACCAATGTCCAGTGATCTACTTCTAGATTACTATTGTACTCCCTTGCCAAACTCAGGGCAGGGTATACAATAGGTCTGGTACACAGCATAGCATACTTTATAGAACCTATGGCTGAGGCATAGGGAATGACTTTCATTCTCTCTCTATCTTCTGTCGTGGTCGGGTTTTGAGTCTTAGTCAACTTCACACCTTGTAACACGGGCAAGAACTCCTTCTTTGACTGTTCCATTTTGAACTACTTCGAAATCTTTTCAAGGTATGTACTCATTGAAAAAACTTATCAAGCGTCTTGATCTATCTCTAGAGATCTTGATGCTCAATATGTAAGCAACGTCACCGAGGTCTTTCTTTGAAAAACTCCTTTCAAACACTCCTTTATGCTTTGCAGAATAATTCTACATTATCTCCGATCAACAATATGTCATTCACATATACTTATCAGAAATGGTGTAGTGCTCCCACTCACTTTCTTGTAAATACAGGCTTCACCGCAAGTCTGTATAAAACTATATGCTTTGATCAACTTATCAAAGCGTATATTCCAACTCCGAGATGCTTGCACTAGTCCATAGATGGATCGTTGGAGCTTGCATATTTTGTTAGTACCTTTAGGATTGACAAAAATCTTCTGGTTGCATCATATACAACTCTTCTTTAATAAATCCATTAAGGAATGCAGTTTTGTTTATCCATTTGCCAGATTTCATAAAATGTGGCAATTGCTAACATGATTCAGACAGACTTAAGCATAGATACGAGTGAAAAACTCTCATCATAGTCAACACCTTGAACTTGTCGAAAAACTTTTGCGAAAATTCTAGCTTTGTAGATAGTACCACTGAGGGAGTCCTGTATTAGGGGGTGTCCGGGTAGCCGGACTATACCTTCAGCCGGACTCCAGGACTATGAAGATACAAGATTGAAGACTTCGTCCTGTGTCCGGATGGGACTTTCCTTGGCATGGAAGGCAAGCTTGGCGATGCGGATATTTAGATCTCCTACCATTGTAACCGACTTGGTGTAACCCTAACCCTCTCCATGTCTATATAAACTGGAGGGTTTTAGTCCGTAGGACAACTTCATCATACAACAATCATACCATAGGCTAGCTTCTAGGGTTTAGCCTCCTTGATCTCGTGGTAGATCTACTCTTGTACTATCCATATCATCAATATTAATCAAGCAGGACGTAGGGTTTTACCTCCATCAAGAGGGCCCGAACCTGGGTAAAACATCGTGTTCCTTGCCTCCTATTACCATCCGGCCTAGACGCACAGTTCGGGACCCCCTACCCGAGATCCGCCGGTTTTGACACCGACATTGGTGCTTTCATTGAGAGTTCCTCTGTGCCGTCGCAATCAGCAAGGATGCCTCTTCCCGTATTTAAAGACGGCGCCGTTACTAAGGGAGCCTTGGATGTCGGCCAAACTCTCCGTCTAGGCGGTTTTCTCATGACCGCCTGTTCGGCCGTTGCACCGACGGTGACCTCTCGGGTCATCAAAAGAAATCTTCACGTCATCTCGGAGCTCGTCGAGCAGTTAGATCCAATGGAGCTCTCTTCCGTAAAGGAGCTCTTGGATCGCATCGCCGCCTTGGGGGTCACTACGGATTATGACCAGATTGGGCTTAAACCCGATCTAAGAGAAATTAATTCTCCCCAAGTCACCCATCACGTTGCCGTGGTAGAGGCACAGTGCGGCGACTCTTCATCTATCTTAAGGACTAGCTACGTCCGGATTCCCGATCCCTCCAAGCCGGATACCCGCGGAGGGGAGGATGTAACTCAAGACCTGAACTTAGAATCAGGCAACGGGCTAGATTCACTGGACAACATCCAAGAATCCAAACTTCAGAGTTCGGAAACTCCTTGGCCTCTGAGTCTTAGATTGGGTGAAGTTCCGGATTTAATTCCACCCACCCACCCGAACATAAGCGATCTATCCCAAATCAGGCAAAAGCCCGAAGAAACAGTACATCATTACTGGGCAAGGTTCCTCCTGGTTATGAACAGGATAAAGGACTGCCGCGAGGAAGACGCAATCTCAATCTTTTGCAATAATTGCATGGACAAGGGAATCCTCAACGCCACAGGTCGTCGTGATATTACACGCTTCTCTGACTTGGCGTCCATAGTACAAAAGTACTGTGCGATGGAAAGCGCCCGGAAAACCGAAACTAAATTTTGGGACAATCCGGCCCTGAATAGAAACCTCGTCCGAAATAAAAGGGTGCATCATCATCAGACACCCGGGTTAAAAACCAAAAAACCAAAACCCTCTACAGGGCATGGAACCGTACTGGAGGGATGGCTTAATGGACCCTGTAAAATTCATAGTACAGAGGACGCCACACCAACTCATAGCCTTAGAGCATGTTGGATACTCTGGCAGGTGGCCAAAAGGGGCGAAGATCTCCTAATTCCGGAGGCCGCAGAAAACCACCTCAGGGACTCCAGTACAGTCTTAACAGTCTTCGAGACTTTCGCATCAAATAATATGCGAAAAAGAACACTCCGCAGCCTCGCCGAAGTCTATCAAGTAGCAACAATAAACCCATGGAGTGACACGGCTATTACTTTTAATGCCAGTGATGAACCTAAAATCCGAACAGCTCGAGCACCAGCCGCATTGGTACTCAGTCCTATAGTGGACGGCTTTCGCCTCACCAAGGTACTCATGGACGGAGGCAGCGGATTGAACCTCATTTATGAGGAAACCCTTCAAAAAATGGAAATAGACTGGAACCGCATTGAGCGAAGCAGCACAACCTTTAGAGGAATAATCCCCAGTCGGGAAGCGCGCTGTGCAGGAAAAATCACACTAGATGTGGTGTTCGGCACGCCGGATAATTATAGGTCCGAAGAGGTCACATTCCAAGTGGCCCCGTTCAGTAGCGGATACCACGCTCTGCTGGGGCGGGAAGCGTTTACAATCTTCCAAGCAATACCCCATTACGGGTACATGAAGCTCAAGATGCCCGGGCCGAACGGAATCATCACTCTCGCTAGTGATCCGGACATAGCACTCCGCGCCGAAAACAAGACAGCCGCATTGGCCCTTGAGGCACTGTCCGAAGCCCTAGCGGCTGAGGAACTGACTACGCTGCGCTCCACGATAAACAGGGACGATGTGATACTCGATAAAAGATCCAAGTCCACCTCCTTTAAACCAGCGGATGAAATAGTCAAATTCCAGGTCCATCCAACGGACCCCAATAAAACAGCTTCCATCGGGGCACGATTAAACCCCGATGTAGACGCCGCACTGCGAGAATTCCTACGGGAGAACTGGGACATTTTTGCCTGGCACCCTTCAGACATGCCAGGAATCCCACGCAGGCTGGCCGAACACAGCTTAAATATCCTAAAAGGATTCAAACCTGTCAAACAAGCCCTTCGGCGTTTCTCTGAGCCCAAGAGACAGGCAATGGGAGAGGAGCTAGCCAAACTATTGGAGGCCGGATTCATCAGAGATATAAAACATCCGGACTGGCTAGCAAACTTGGTGATGGTACCAAAGAAGGACAAATCCTGGCGCCTGTGCGTTGACTTCAAAGACCTTAACAAGGCTTGCCCAAAGGATCCCTTCCCCCTCCCCCGCATCGATCAAATTATCGACGCCACTGCAGGACACGATTCGTTGTGCTTCCTCGACGCATACTCCGGTTACCATCAAATCAAGATGGCCGAGTCAGACCAAGCCGCAACGGCATTCATCACCCCATACGGCCCATTCTGCTTCAACACAATGCCTTTCGGGCTCAAAAACGCCGGCGCAACATATCAGCGCATGATTCAGACATGTCTGGCAAACCAGATCGGCAAAACAGTAGAGGCATACGTGGATGATGTGGTCGTAAAAACAAGACATGTCGAATCTCTAGTAGACGACTTGAGGCTTACATTTGACAACCTCCGAGCATATGACATCAAGCTAAATCCGGAAAAATGCGTTTTCGGCGTTCCAGCCGGAAAGCTCTTGGGCTTCATTGTATCCGGTAGAGGAATCGAAGCAAATCCAGCCAAGATCCGAGCTTTGTCACAATTGGATATCCCAAAGGACCTCAAACAAATACAAAAATTAACCGGATGCGTGGCGGCTCTAAGCCGCTTTATCTCCCGGTTGGGAGAAAAGGCGCTACCCCTCTATCGCCTCCTTCGGCGCACCGAACACTTCGAGTGGACGGATGCCGCCACGGCCGGACTCGAGGAAATAAAAGCCATATTGGCAACAAACCCCGTCCTGGCCGCGCCAAACATCGGCGAACCAATGCTATTGTACATTGCAGCAACCCATCAAGTTGTCAGCGCAGTACTCGTCGTCGAGCGGGAAACGGACGGACACAAATTCCCCCTTCAAAAGCCGGTTTACTATGTGTCCACTGTCCTCACCCCATGCAAATCACGGTACCCACATTATCAAAAGATTGCATATGCGGTATTCATGGCATCCCGGAAGCTACGACACTACTTTCAAGAGTGTTCAATCACAGTAGCATCGGAAGTACCACTCAACGATATTATAAACAACCGTGACGCAACGGGCCGGATTGCAAAATGGGCCATCGAGCTCCTCCCGTTCGACATAACTTATAGGCCACGGCGAGCTATCAAGTCGCAAGTTTTGGCCGACTTCGTCGCAGAATGGACGGAGGCCGAACTCCCTAAAGAGTACGGCACATATTCAAACTGGATCATGCACTTCGACGGTTCCAAAATGTTGGCCGGACTAGGGGCCGGCGTCGTTTTGACGTCCCCCACAGGAGACACAGTTCAATATGTACTCCAGATTATGTACACGGACTCCAACAATGCAGCCGAATATGAGGCCCTTTTACATGGTCTCCGGATGGCAGTATCCATGGGCATTCAACGCCTAGAGGTGCGCGGGGATTCGAACCTCGCGATATCCCAAATAAATGGAGACTTCGATGCCAAGGATCCAAAAATGGCAGCTTACCGCAACGCCGTCCTCAAAATGTCAGCTCGGTTTGAGGGGCTCGAATTTCACCATATAGCCCGAGAAAACAATCAGGCGGCAGACGTCCTGGCACGCATCGGCGCAAAACGCGATGCGGTCCCCCCCAACATCTTCCTGGAAAGGCTGTTCAAGCCATCCGTAGTATGGGAAGGGGAACATGGCAATATTAGCCCGGACCCAACCGCACTGTCCGACGCCGAACAATCTGACATAATCGGAGGCTCTGCCAATGAAATCACAACCTCAGCCCACGTACCAATGGCCGTTATCGCCCCGTGGACAGAACCATTCCTAGCCTACCTTACTAGGCAGGAACTCCCAGAGGACCAAAACGAGGCACGCTGTATAGTGCGGCGATCTAAAGCCTATAAAGTCCATGAGGGAGAACTTTATAAGAAAAGCACTACCGGAGTCCTTCAAAGGTGCATCTCCGAAGAGGAAGGGCGGAACCTGCTGGCTGAAATTCATGCCGGACTCGGTGGCCATCATGCCGCAGCTCGGTCCCTTGTAAGCAAGGCTTTCCGTACAGGCTTTTATTGGCCGACGGCCCGGGCGGACGCTCAGGACTTGGTCCAACGATGCGTCGGTTGCCAGCTTTTTGCAAACCAAAGCCATATGCCACCCACCGCCCTCCAAACTATCCCCATCACTTGGCCTTTCGCGGTCTGGGGGCTTGACATGGTGGGACCCCTTAAAGGCGGAACCCACAAGAAAAAATACTTACTGGTCATGGTGGATAAGTTCACCAAATGGATAGAAGCCAAGCCTGTTAAGACGGCCGAATCCGGACCTGTGATAGACTTTATATCCGGGGTCGTACACCGTTATGGCGTCCCCCACAGCATCATCACCGATAACGGCACGAACTTTACGGCCGATGAGGTAAAACTCTGGTGCAAAAACATGGGCATCAAGCTCGATTATGCTTCCGTCTATCACCCACAAACTAACGGTCAGGTCGAACGTGCAAATGGTCTCATCATGAGCGGCATCAAACCCAGATTAGTGCGGTCCCTCAAGGAATCTAACACGCACTGGGTAGAGGAGCTCGACTCCGTACTCTGGGGGCTGCGGACCACGCCGAATCGCACCACCGGATACACACCATTTTTATGGTGTACGGCGCAGAGGCAGTCTTGCCCTGCGACATAATTCATGACTCACCTCGAGTGCGCATGTACGAAGAAAGGGAAGCCGAGCTCGATCGGCAGGACGGTTTGGACGCCTTAGAGGAGGAGCGCGACGTGGCAAAAGCCCGTTCCGCATTCTATCAACAGCAGGCTCGAAGATATCAAAGCAGAGAAGTGCGGGCCAAAAACTACAACGTTGGCGAATTAGTTCTACGCCTGCCGGACAAGAAAAAGGACAAGCTGAAGCCCAAGTGGGAAGGTCCCTTCATAATCGACCAAGTCCTGACTGGTGGAGCATACCGCCTGCGAGATGCGTCGGATAACCGACTCGAGCCGAACCCATGGAACGCAGCCCGTCTCCGAAGATTCTACGCCTAGCGCCGGACTCTGTGTTTGTCTCCTTCCTCTGTCCATTTTTTACATTTTCTGTCTTACATTTCTCTCCTTCCCCTCTTTTCTTTTATAGCCCTTAAAGGCTCCTCAAGTGACGTGCTACTCGCGCTCATTAAACCTGGGGGCTTCTTTAACAGAAGCTTATTTATACGGGCTTCACGCCCACCACATGTGTCAAACTTCCGCATGTACCTTTTCTTCACCATTATATGCATCGATATGACTTAAGTTTTGGCCAAGCTGGGTTGCCTGGCTCCTGTGCTTACCCCTACGTTCCCGATTGTTCGGCTAGGTGGTAAAGGGAGCACCTCTGCGATTGTTACTGCCGGATCAGCCGGATGTGTACCTCAGACTGGGTGAAGCCGAAAGCTAGCGTTCTTAAGGGAATATTCGGTCGGTGAACTAAAAGATGACCTTTTTTACTTATTTATATATATGCCCCCAGATGATTTTCCTGCGTTTGCAGTCCGGACATGCACTTTAGGGCATGCCTCCCAGAGAAAGGAACCCCTAACGGAACTATTCTCTCTGGAAGATGTTTCTTACTAACCATGTAATATAACATAACTAGTTGGGCACTTGTCTGATAAAGCACTAATGACCCCTACGCCTGGTCTCCATGCATACCCCGGTTCTTACATAACCGGTAGGGTATTCGGACACACTCCGGACCGTCAGGTCCTGAGGTTGAAGCGAAAAGGTCGGCAACGACAAACGATCTACAATCCGGCTAGAAGGCATTACACATGTCAATTAAAAATTACATAGTCACTCTGACTGATTGTATTCCTCTTCAATACCATCTAACAGGCTGTCTAACTTACAGTCCTGCTGGGAATACTTTGCGGCCAATTCTACTTGGCCGTACACTAAGCTTACAGGGATCTCCTTCCCGTCAGGCCCCACAGGTCCGACCTCGGCCATGTGGTTTGGGTCAGACTTCGTGTACCGCGTCTTCACCATGGCCCAGGCCTCCCTAGCGCCTTGTCGGCAGGCCGATATCTTCCACAACCGGAAGCGCCGCCGAGCTCCCTTAAGCTTCTCCGAAAGCTCTCCAAGGCCCTCGGGCATGGAGTGGGAAGGCCATAAGGCTTGGGCAACGCCTCGCATCGCCTGCCGAACTCGCTCGTGCAGTTGCGAGAGCTCGGGAAGAAGGTCACCCGTAGAACCGGGCATCTCCTCTGCAGGACGACCCGTTAGCATACCTACAGACATTACTCTGTTAGTCGACTTCCTCGCCGAACTCTTTTCTTTCAAAGATTCGCTTAAGCACTTACTAAATATGCCGCGTCGAAGCCGCTGATTCTCCTTAGTAGAGTCCGACAGCTGGCCACGAACATCTTTAAGTTCAACGTCCAGCTTGGTGTTGGCATCCTGAAGATCATTCTTCTCCCGCCTCACCCTTGTCAACATACTCTCACCGGCCTTTAGCCGGCGCAAGAGTTGTTGCCTCTCCGGATCTAGTCCGGCGCCATCTGCAATATGATTTGTCAGATTTACACCCACGCCGCACTTCGCAAGATACTAATCTTTCGAAGTGTATCTTACCAGAGGGGGTCTCTTTGGGCTCCCCTGCCGCGGCTAGTGCGGCCTCCAGTTGGGCTTTGCACTCTTCCAGCTCCTGGGACAGTACGGTATTCTTCTCTGTAAGAACCTGCATAACAAATGATCCTTAAATCAGTTACTCTAACTGTTTCAAGTCTCGGGGGCTACTGGTATATATATATATTTACCAAAATTTTCTTACCCGTATGTCTTTTACATATTGCTCCGTGGCTCTGGCTAAACCATTTTGAGCGGCACGGAGATACGCATCTCCCGAATTGAAGGCATCTAATGCCTCTTGGGAGAAACAAGCGTCGCGAAGAACTGTCCGGCGACGCCTGTGGTTCATGGCACTCTCCACCTCGGAATTGGTGGCAGACAGCCTGTCCGCATCCTCTGTCGGAGGAGCGTCCGGTGCGCGCCTTGTGTTCGCTTCCGCTTCCGGGCCAGGCGTTGGAGCCTGGCTGGTGGAGGCGCGATTGGCAACCTCTCCGGATGTAGTCCGGCGAGGTCTCTTCGTCCTGAAGACAGCACGAACGTTAATATGCCCTGAAGGAATAACACCAGGGAAAAAGAGGGTGCGCTATACCTTTGCGCCGGCGTCTCAGTCCGGACTACATTCCTTTTTACCCCACGGGGCCCTGCGGCCCCTCGTTGGCTAGCCGCCGCAGGTTCGGCCTCCCGCCTCGGAAACCTCCCCTGCAAAACACGGTCGTTGTCAGGAAAACTGAAATGCGTGAGAATGGATTCCTTCTCAAGGGGATGAGACTCCGCTCTCTGTTACCTGGGAGGCCGGGATTAACCCTGGGTAATCAGCCGTAATGGCCACCAAGGTATTGTCCTTGCTTAGCTGATGAAACACCCCGTCAATCAGCTCCACCGATATGTCCGGATCCTCTTCGGAGTCCGGATCGAGGGACCGTTCTGGATCCTCGGGCTGTGGGGGACGGCTGTTTATATCCTTTACTTCCTGACGCAGTTCCTGCGTTGAAATCGGAAGACTACATATTTAATCATGGGAATATAAAACGGATGGGCAAGCACAATTGTCCACTTACCCAACTCGGAGGGTTGTACATAGAAAATCCGCCCTGCGGGTTGACGCGGAGGAATTCCTCCTCTTCTCCCTTGTACAAAGAGGATAAGATCTTTACTAGAGCGGCAGCTGAGGCTGGCCCCTTACGACCGTAACGGGTGGCGTCATCCTCCCCGTTAAAATCCCACATGGGGTGGCCTCTATATTGAAGCGGCTGCACCCCCCGCATAATGCATGCGGCCATGACTTCAATCATGGTTAGTCCGGAATGAGCCAATAGTCTTATCCGACCCATCAGGTGAAGGACGTCCCTGTCGCCTTCTCTCTGAGAGCTCCGCGGACGCCAGCTTAGGCGTTTCTTTAAGGGAGCACTGTTGAATTCGGGGAGACCGGCCCGGATAGGATCCGGCAGCGGGACATCATCTATATAAAACCATTCCGAAGGCCAGTCCTCGGACGCCTTCTTTGGGGTTCCGGATAGATATCCGGTCCCGGCGATACGCCACACTTCGGCTCCGCCCACTTGATATATAGACCCCTCTTGAGAGCGGGGCACCAGGCAGAATAACCTCTTCCACAGCGCGAAATGAGCCTCAACACCCAAGAATAGCTCGCAAAGGGCGACGAAGCCCGCGATATGCAATATAGAGGCGGGCGTGAGATTGTGCAGCTGGAGGCCGTAGAACTCCAGAAGCCCACGGAGAAATGGATGAATTGGAAATCCAAGTCCTCTTATTAGATAAGGGACGAGGCACACCCGCTCTCCTTTGGAGGGATTGGGGGTGCTCTCCGCTTGCTCTCCGCCATTATAGGTGGCGAGTCCGGCTCGGACCGGGACCATATAGGCCTGAGGGAGAAATCCCTTGGCCTGAAGCGACACTAGCTCGCTGTGCGGGATGGAGCACCTCTCCCAGTCTCCAGGTTTAGGACTGGAAGGGCGAGAGGAGGAGCTGCGACGGCTGGCCATGTTGGAATGGACCTTTGCTGGAGGCGCTCTGATGATTACTCGCGGAGAGGAGAAGGTGTGGTTTGGATCTGAATCCCCATCCCATTAAATAGGCGGCTCGTTTATGCGGCTAGGGGTGTGAATGTAAAAACACCCCGACTTTTCGCATTCGTTTAACACGTGGAAGACGGCCATTATTGGGCGTGGAAGCCAAGGTGCGCTACATTACAAAAATCGGACATTATTCAGCAGGTACACGGAATTTGGAGTAGAACCCGCCTTGCAATGCCGAAGACAATCTGCGCGCCGGACTTGTCGTCATTGAAGCCTGGTTCGGGGGCTACTGAGGGAGTCCTGGATTAGGGGGTGTCCGGGTAGCCGGACTATACCTTCAGCCGGACTCCAGGACTATGAAGATACAAGATTGAAGACTTCGTCCCGTGTCCGGATGGGACTTTCCTTGGCGTGGAAGGCAAGCTTGGCGATGCAGATATTTAGATGTCCTACCATTGTAACCGACTTGGTGTAACCCTAACCCTCTCCGGTGTCTATATAAACTGGAGGGTTTTAGTCCGTAGGACAACTTCATCATACAACAATCATACCATAGGCTAGCTTCTAGGGTTTAGCCTCCTTGATCTCGTGGTAGATCTACTCTTGTACTATCCATATCATCAATATTAATCAAGCAGGACGTAGGGTTTTACCTCCATCAAGAGGGCCCAAACCTGGGTAAAACATTATGTTCCTTGCCTCCTATTACCATCCGGCCTAGACGCACAGTTCGGGACCCCCTACCCGAGATCCGCCGGTTTTGACACCGACAACCACTACTATTAGCGTCCGTCTTCCTCTTGAAGATCCATTTAATCTCAATGGCTCGCCGATCTTTTGGGCAAGTCAATCAAAGTCCATACTTTGTTCTTATACGTGGATATCATCTCAGATTTCATGGCCTTAAGCCATTTCGCGGAATCTAGGCTCATCATCGCGTCCTCATAGTTCATAGGCTCGTCATGGTCAAGTAACATGACCTCCAGAACAGGATTACCGTACCACTCTGGTGCGGATCTCACTCTGGTTTACCTATGAGGTTTCGGTAGTAACTTGATCTGAAGTTACATGATCATCATCATTAGCTTCCTCACTAATTGGTGTAGTAGTCACAGGAACAGATTTCTGTGATGAACTACTTTCCAATAAGGGAGCAGGTATAGTTACCTCATCAAGTTCTATTTTCCTCCCGCTCACTTCTTTCGAGAGAAACTCCTTCTCTAGAAAGGATCCATTCTTAGCAATGAATATCTTGCCTTCGGATCTGTGATAGAAGGTGTACACAATATTTTCTTTTGGGTATCCTATGAAGATGCACTTCTTCGACTTGGGTTTGAGCTTATCGGGTTGAAACCTTTTCACATAAGCATTGCAACCTCAAACTTTAAGAAACGCAGGTTAGGTTTCTTGCCAAACCATAGTTCATACGGTGTCGTCTCAACGGATTTAGATGGTGCCCTATTTAATGTGAATGTAGTTGTCTCTAATGCATAACCCCAAAACGATAGTGGTAAATTGGTAAGAGACATCATAGATCGCCCCATATCTAATAAAGTATGGTTACGACGTCCGGACACACCATTACATTGTGGTGTTCCAGGTGGCGTGAGTAGTGAAACTATTTCACATTGTTTTAACTGAAGGCCAAACTCGTAACTCAAATATTTTACTTCTGCGATCATATCGTAGAAACTTTTATTTTTGTTACGATGATTCTCCACTTCACTCTGGAATTCTTTGAACTTTTCAAATGCTTCAGACTTGTGTTTCATCAAGTAGATATACCCATATCTGTTGAAATCATCTGTGAAGATCAGAAAATAATGATACATGCCGCGAGCCTCAATATTCATCGGACCACATACATCAGTATGTATGATTTCCAACAAATCTGTTACTCGCTCCATTGTTCCGGAGAACAGAGTCTTAGTCATCTTTGCCCATGAGGCATGGTTCACAAGCATCAACTGATTCATAATCAAGTGATTCCAAAAGCCCATCAGCATGGATTTTCTTCATGCGCTTTACACCAATATGACCTAAACGGCAGTGCCACAAATAAGTTGCACTATCATTATTAACTTTGCATCTTTTGGCTTCAATATTATGAAAATGTGTATCACCATGATCGAGATCCAACAAACCATTTTCATTGGGTGTGTGACCATACAAGGTTTTATTCATGTAAATAAAACAACAATTATTCTCTAACTTACATGAATAACCGTATTGCAATAAACATGATCCAATCATATTTATGCTCAACGCAAACACTAAATAACATTTATTTTAGGTTTAACGCTAATCCCGAAAGTATAGGGGGTGTGCGATGATGATCATATCAATCTTGGAACCATTTCCAATACACATCGTCACTTCACCCTTAACTAGTCTCTGTTCATTCTGCAACTCCCGTTTCGAGTTACTATTCTTAGCAACTGAACTAGTATCAAATACTGAGGGGTTGCTATAAACATTAGTAAAGTACACATCAATAACATGTATATCAAATATACCTATGTTCACTTTGCCATCCTTCTTATCCGCCAATTACTTGGGGTAGTTCCGCTTCCAATGACCAGTCCCTTTGCAGTAGAAGCACTCGGTTTCAGGCTTAGGTCCAGACTTGGGTTTTTTCACTTGAGCAGCAACTTGTTTGCCGTTCTTCTTGAAGTTCCCCTTTCTTCCCTTTGTCCCTTTACTTGAAACTAGTGGTTTTGTTTACCATCAACACTTGATGCTTTTATTGATTTCTACCTTCGTCGATTTCAGCATCACGAAGAGCTTGGGAATCGTTTCCGTTATCCCTTGCATATTATAGTTCATCACGAAGTTCTACCAACTTGGTGATGGTGACTAGAGAATTCTGCCAATCACTATTTTATCTAGAAGATTAACTCCCACTTGATTCAAGCGATTGTAGTACCCAGACAATTTGAGCACATGCTCATTGCTTGAGCTATTCTCCTCCATCTTTTAGCTATAGAACTTGTTGGAGACTTCATATCTCTCAACTCGGGTATTTGCTTGAAATATTAACTTCAACTCCTGGAACATCTCATATGGTCCATGATGTTCAAAACGTCTTTGAAATCCTGATTCTAAGCTATTAAGCATGGTGCACTAAACTATCAAGTAGTCATCATATTGAGCTAGCCAAACGTTCATGATGTCTGCATCTGCTCCTCCAATAGGCCTGTCACCTAGCGGTGCATCAAGAACATAATTCTTCTGTGCGGCAATGAGGATAACCCTGAGATCACGAATCCAATCCGCATCATTGCTACTAACATTTTTCAACTTAGTTTTCTCTAGGAACATATCAAAAATAAAATAGAGGAGCTGAACGCGAGCTATTGATCTACAACATAGATATGCTAATACTACCAGGACTAAGTTCATGATAAATTTAAGTTCAATTAATCATATTACTTAAGAACTCCCACTTAGAAAAACATCCCTCTAATCCTCTAAGTGATCACGTGATCCAAATCAACTAAACCATAACCGATCATCATGTGAAATGGAGTAGTTTTCAATGGTGAACATCACTATGTTGATCATATCTACTATATGATTCACGCTCGACCTTTTGGTCTCAGTGTTTCGAGGCCATATCTGCATATGCTAGGCTCGTCAAGTTTAACCTGAGTATTCTGCGTGTGCAAAACTGGCTTGCACCCGTTGTAGATGGAAGTAGAGCTTATCACACCCAATCATCACATGGTGTCTGGGCACGACGAACTTTGGCAACGGTGCATACTCAGGGAGAACAGTTTTATCTTGAAATTTAGTGACAGATCATCTTATAATGCCACCGTCAATCAAAGCAAGATAAGATGCATAAAAGATAAACATCACATGCAATCAATATAAGTGATATGATATGGCCATCATCATCTTGTGCTTGTGATCTCCATCTCCGAAGCACCGTCATGATGACCATCATCACCGGCGCGACACCTTGATCTCCATCATAGCATCGTTGTCGTCTCACCCATCTTATGCTTCTACGACTATCGCTACCACTTAGTGATAAAGTAAAGCATTACAGGGCGATTGCATTGCATACAATAAAGCGACAACCATATGGCTCCTGCCAGTTGCCAATAATTCGGTTACAAAACATGATCATCTCATACAATAAAATATAGCATCATGTCTTGACCATATCACATCACAACATGCCCTGCAAAAACAAGTTAGACGTCCTCTACTTTGTTGTTGCAAGTTTTACGTGGCTGCTACGGGCTTAGCAAGAACCGTTCTTACCTACGCATAAAAACCACAACGATAGTTTATCAAGTTGGTGTAGTTTTAACCTTCGCAAGGACCGGGCGTAGCCACACTCAGTTCAACTAAAGTTGGAGAAACTGACACCCGCTAGCCACCTGTGTGCAAAGCACGTCGGTAGAACCAGTCTAGCGTAAGCGTACGCGTAATGTCAGTCTGGGCCGCTTCATCCAACAATACCGCCGAACCAAAGTATGACATGCTGGTAAGCAGTATGACTTATATCGCCCACAACTCACTTGTGTTCTACTCGTGCATATGACATCTACGCATAAAACCAGACTCGAATGCCACTGTTGGGGAACGTAGTAATTTCAAAAAAATTCCTACGCACACGCAAGATCATGGTGATGCATAGCAACAAGAGGGGAGAGTGTTGTCCACGTACCCTCGTAGACCGAAAGCGGAAGCATCATCACAACGCGGTTGATGTAGTTGTACGTCTTCACGATCCGACCGATCAAGTACCGAACGCACGGCAACTCCGAGTTCTGCACACGTTCAACTCGATGACGTCCCTCGAACTCCGATCCAGCCGAGTGTTGAGGGAGAGTTTCGTCAGCACGACGACGTGGTAACAATGTTGATGTTCTACCGACACAGGGCTTCACCTAAGCACCGCTATAGTATTATCGAGGTGTACTATGGAGGGGGGCACCGCACACGGCTAAGAGATCAATCATCAATTGTTGTGTCTCTGGGGTGCCCCCTGCCCCCGTATATAAAGGAGCAAGGGGGGTGCGGCCGGCCATAGGAGGAGGCGCGCCCTAGGGGAGTCCTACTCCCACCGGGAGTAGGATTCCCCCTTTCCTACTCCTACTAGGAAGGGGAAAGGAAGGGGGAGAGGGAGAAGGAAAGGGGGGTGCCGCCCCCCCTCTCCTAGTCCAATTCGGACTAGAGGGGGAGGGGGCGCGCGGCCCACCCTGGCCGTCCCTCTCTCTCCACTAGGGCCCATAAGGCCCACTACTTCTCCCGGGGGGGTTCCGGTAACCCTCCGGCACTCCGGTTTTCTCCGAAATCACCCGAAACACTTTCGGTGTCCGAATATAGCCGTCCAATATATCAATCTTTATGTATCGACCATTTCGAGACTCCTTGTCATGTCCGTGATCACATCCGGGACTCCGAACTAACTTCGGTACATCAAAACTCATAAACTCATAATATAACTATCATCAAAACCTTAAGCGTGCGGACCCTACGGGTTCAAGAACAATGTAGACATGACCGAGACATGTCTCCGGTCAATAACCAATAGCGAAACCTGGATGCTCATATTGGCTCCCACATATTCTACGAAGATCTTTATCGGTCAGACCGCATAACAACAGACGTTGTTCCCTTGGTCATTGGTATGTTACTTGCCCGAGATTCGATCATCGATATCTCAATACCTAGTTCAATCTCATTACTGGAAAGTCTCTTTACTCGTTCTGTAATACATCATCCCGCAACTAACTCATTAGTTGCAATGCTTGCAAGGCTTAAGTGATGTGCATTACCGAGAGGGCCCAGAGATACCTCTCCGATAATCGGAGTGACAAATCCTAATCTCGAAATACGCCAACCCAATAAGTACCTTTGGAGACACCTATAGAGCACCTTTATAATCACCCAGTTATGTTGTGACGTTTGGTAGCACACAAAGTGTTCCTCCGGTAAACGGGGGTTGCATAATCTCATAGTCATAGGAACATGTATAAGTCATGAAGAAAGCAATAGCAGAATACTAAACGATCGTGTGCTAAGCTAACAGAATGGGTCATGTCAATCACATCATTCTCCTAATGATGTGATCCCGTTAATCAAATGACAACTCATGTCTATGGTTAGGAAACATAACCATCTTTGATTAACGAGCTAGTCAAGTAGAGGCATACTAGTGACACTCTGTTTGTCTATGTATTCACACATGTATTATGTTTCCGGTTAATACAATTCTAGCATGAATAATAAACATTTATCATGATATAAGGAAATAAATAATAACTTTATTATTGCCTCTAGGGCATATTTCCTTCAACCCTATAATGTTTGAGTAGATTTGTTTTGTCCTGTGGGTTAATCGTGATCTTGGTTGGTATGATTGTATATTTTATTTATGGTGCTGTCCTACGGTGCCCTCCGTCTCGCGCAAATGTGAGGGGACCCGCTGTAGGGTGTTGCAATATGATCATGATTTGCTTATTGTCAGTGTTGCGGGGGTGACAACAGCCTAAACGCGGATAAGTGGGTTATGGCATATGGGAGTAAAGGGGACTTGATACTTAATGCTATGGTTGGGTTTCACAACCTTAATGATATTTAGTAGTTGTGAATTCTTGCTAGAGTTCCAATCATAAGTGCATATGATCCAAGTAGAGAAAGTATGTTAGCTCATGCCTCTCCCTCATGTAAAATTGCAAGAATGATTACCGGTATTTGTTATCGATTGCCTAGGGACAAATGACTTTCTTGTTGACAAAAGCTATCCACTTTTATTACCTTACAATTTATCCATAGTTTTATTCCCGCAAAGTACTCATAGATTTAGTCTTGCAAAATAGTTTCATACTTGTTCTAGGTAAAGCAAACGTCAAGTGTGCGTAGAGTTGTATCGGTGGTCGATAGAACTTGAGTGAATATTTGTTCTACCTTTAGCTCCTCGTTGGTTTCGACACTCTTATTAATGAAGAAGGCTACAAACGATCCCCTATACTTGTGGGTTATAATCATCCAACTCGCTTGCCCACGAAGACCTATGATAATTTGAGGAAGCCCATCATTGGAATATATAAGACAAGTTCTATAATGAAATTCCCACTAGTATATGAAAGGGATATCATAGGAGACTCTCTATCATGAATATCATGGTGCTACTTTGAAGCACAAGTGTTTTAAAAGGATAGTAACATTGCCCCTTCTCTCTTTTCTCTCATTTTTTATTTTTTTATTTGGGCCTTCTCTTATTTTTTGGCCTCTTTTTTTTGTCCGGAATCTCATCCCGACTTGTGGGGGAATCATAGTCTCCATCATCCTTTCCTCACATGGGACAATGCTCTAATAATGAAGACCATCACACTTTTATTTACTTACAACTCAAGAATTACAACCTGATACTTAGAACAAAATATGACTCTATGTGAATGCCTCCGCTGTTGTACCGGGATGTGCAATGAATCAAGAGCGACATGTATAAAAAAATGATGAACGGTGGCTTTGCCACAAATACGATGTCAACTACATGATCATGCATAGAAATATGACAATTATGGAGCATGTCATAATAAACGGAACAGTGGAAAGTTGCATGGCAATATATCTCAGAATGGCTATGGAAATGCCATAATAGGTAGGTATGGTGGCTGTTTTGAGGAAGGTATATGGTGGTTTTATGGTACGAGCGAAAGTTTCCTGGTACTAGAGAGGCTAGCAATGGCAGAAAGGTGATAGTGCGTATAATCCATGGACTCAACATTAGTCATAAAGAACTCACATACTTATTGCGGTGACGATGTGTTCGACACGTGGATTGTCTTCGGCATTGCAAGGCGGGTTCCTTCTCCTGAACATTTTAGGATAATTCCTTGCACAAAGGAACTGTATCCGGCTCTGTATAATTAATACAACCCTTAGCCACGAAGGAAAGATATCAAAATAAAATAGTGTATTTTACTGACAACTTTTTCGGTGAAGCGTCACATTTGGCTCTTTAACATTTCGAACCGTTTTCACGCCTCCCGTTTCGCGTTTCGAGGCATAGCCTCCATTGGCACGTCTTGTCAAAATAGAGATTGTGCCCGCCCATTGCGGGATTCCCATCAATACGATTTTGGGTAATCCAACCACATCATTCGCACCTTCTCTTTGGGAACAGGCGAGTTTTAAGGCTTGAGAGGGGGTGTTTGATATTTCACTCCCTATAAGAGGGTAAAAGTTCCCCGTGCCTTCCTCTAGCTTCTGTCTCCCCATCCTCAAGCTCCAGTGCCAAAAAACTCCAATCTTTCCCACCACTGCCTTCTTCCCCAGCAATGGTCAGTCCGGTTCTAAGTCAAAGTGGGAGACCTCCTCCGTCACCGAGAAGGACATCAAGGAGCTCCGGAGCACGGGCTATCTGTACACGGATATCACGCACAGGCTCCCTGACAATGATCAGGTTACCCCCACTCCGGAGGCAGGCGAGAGGGTCGTGTTCATTCCTCATTTCCTCCGAGAGCTAGGGTTTCCCCTCCACCCCTTCGTCCGAGGCCTCATGTTCTATTACGGGCTAGATTTCCATGATCTAGCCCCAAATTATTTCCTCCACATATCGGCATTCATTGTCATGTGTGAGGCTCTTCTCCGCATCCCCCATACATCGGCCTATGGCTCAAGGTATTCAATCTTCCCAGTGCACGCGGAATGCGGTGGGGCTATGGTAAGCAAGCTTCCCAATGTCGTCTGGCCCAAAGGGGCATTTGTCGAGACTGTCAAGGTGTGGCAGCAAGAGTGGTTCTACATCACCGAACCCCGCGACACCAAGTGGGCGGCCACGCCTGACTTCAGATCCGGACCCCCACGAGACTCACCTCATGGACCGCCAAGGGCCTTGATTGGGGGTCCCAACCGGAGGTGACGATGCTACAGAAGCGCATCTCCAACATATTGGGTAAAAACAGTAGTCTCACAAACGTGATTCAAGTGATGCTCTTTTGTCGTGTCCTTCCCTGCCAACTCCGGGCCTCCCCCATGTGTGAGTTCAATCTGGAAGAACCACGGACCTTGAAGCACTTCTTCGGCACCACACATGAAGATATATGGAAGCAGATTTTCAAGGCCTAGAAGAGTTGGCCGATGTAGACCGGGAACATCAGACTCGACATCAAGAACCCGGCCTCAACGGTAAGCATAGTTTTTCCGAAGACCTATCCGGTCAATGCTTCAGATGTAATGAAGATTATATTATCCATCTTCCATACAGGGCTGAACGGTGAAGGCTTAGCGGATCAATTGTCCGGTGCCGCTACCGAAGAACCCAGCCACCCCCAGCTAACAGAGATGCTGGTCCCGGTGCCGTATCAGGCAGCGGAGAAGAAGGCCAAGAAGAAGAAGGGCAAGGAGGCCAAGGGTGGCCCCCGCCACAAGGGTCCGTCAGACACAGTGTCCGGAGAGACTGAAGCCCTCTCCTCCCACAAGGGAGACAAGGAAGAAGAAGAGGAGGAGGAAGTGGAAAGTGACTCCCCTCATAAGGGCAGGACGAAAAAGAGGTCGGCCTCCGAAGACCTGAAGGGGTAGGGGCCCAAAAGAGGGAAGGTGATCCTCCAGGATAGTTCGGACTCAGATGCCGAACTGGTCCCCAAAAAGCCACCCTGGGTGAAGCCCTTGGCCGAATAGTAAGTATTCAAATGCTCATTGTTTATCTTAGGCCCTCCTATTTCCATTATGTAAGTTATCTTGCTATGTTCCTTTCAGCCCTCCCCGCAAGCTCCTACAAACTTCATTATCGGAGAGGAACTATTTGCCGCCTGAGATGGTAGAGAGCGAGATGCCGCCACAAGCCCCCTCGCCTATCACCATGGATGACACTGAGGTATTGTCCCGAAGGACCTCCCCTGGCCGATGGTGGTGGACGAGGCCGTCAAGAAGGCGCCCGAGGTTAATAGCTCGACCGCTGAAGACCTAGGGGAGGCGACCCCTATGACAACCGACGGTGCGGGCCCCCAACAATCCGGCCCCAACCAGACACCATCCCGGAGACCAACATGGCTCCGGGATTGGGTGAGCAGCCCCCTTTGAAAGAGGAGGAAGGAGCATCAGCTCCATCGGCGACCTCCACTAATCCGAAGGCGCCTACCGCTCTGGAGGAAGCACTACAACGTGCTTACATCATGGAGGAGCACCAGCCTATTGACATGCTTTTAGGTATGTGACGTAATGTCCTAAACATTTTTGTTTCATATAAAGGAATATACCTGTGTATAGATAGTAGCCCCTGAGACTCTGTTTGGTTTGAAAGGAACCGGACAGAGGATCCACATAGTATTCGGGAGAGTTAACATACTGCTCTATTGTTGTAACAGGCTTCCCTGTTGGCGACAACCACCCAGGCCACAGAAGTTTCCGAACTCAATCGGAAGCTTCGGGTGGCCGATGAAGAAATCGACCGTGTTATCAAGCGGTTCGACGAGATGCAAGGTATGCGTATAATGTTTAAAAGCTTAGTTGTATATCAAAATTGATATATATGTTTAGAGGTTAACTCATTTAATGCCTTGATTATGAGCATAATTGGTTCAACCGAGGTGGAGACCCTCAAAGGTGCCCTTGCTGAAGCCGAGAAAGAGGCGAAGGAAAACAAGGCAGCCGCTGACAAAGCGGCTGTCGAACTGAAGACCGAGCAGGCTGCCCGCCGCTAACACGAAGCTCGGGTGGCTGAAGTCGAGCAGGAGCTGAAGGATGCCTTCAGCAAGTACGAGGCTTTGGAGGTGAAGACTTCGGCCCAATCGTCCAAACTTGCCAAAGCTCTCCAAGAGGCTAAAGAGGCGAGGATCGAGTCCCGGAGTGCTCGCGAAGAGATCCGTTAGGCGAGGCAGATAGCGGCTGGTAAGGCCTTTCTTTTACAGAGTGTTTTTGGAGGTCAAAGATATGCTTTGCTCACTCGAGAGTGGAGTTCTCCAGGCGCATTTGCGGATCTTCCGACGAGTTCCGTCGATGCCGCACAGTTCTTCCGAGCCCAGGAGAGGAACTCGACCGAGAAGCTGTTCTGGTCGCAATTTCTTGCGCCGGAGCACCCGACGCCTCTGAACGACCAGCTGAAGCAGCTGATGGGGCTGCATAGGGTGGCCGGTTTGGCCATGAAGGATCTAATAGTCTAGCTTTGGCCGGCCGAACCAATTCCCAGTAGCTACTTTGGTTTGGTGAAGCGGCTCGTCGATGTGCTGCCTCGGATTGATGTTGTGAAGCGCTTGGCCTGCATAGAAGGTGCCCGGATGGCCTTCGCCCGCATCAACATGCAATGGGAAAATATGAAGGCCACCGACGTGGCGACCGCGGGCCCGCCCAAAGGCAAAGATCATCGGAAGTCGGAGAGGTACTTCGACGACGTCCTAGAAGGGGCCCGAATAGTAGAGGGCCAGTGTTCTAAGGACGTCATATTTGAGTAGATGTATTTGGGTTGTAAAAACTATCTTTTGAACCCATGCTTGTAATATGTCTATGTGTTGCGCCTTTTGTTTCAAGCGATTTTTCTTCCTGTGCGGCCGTTTTACTTGTAAAAGTTGCCAGTCATCGGCTTCAGCCACCACGTAGATGCTACGGGGGTGTTCGTCATGATGCGTGAACACACTTTATCCAACGTCTTTGTCCGTAAAGGAGGTGTCCACGAGGTGAACCAGGAAATCAGACTATGCAGATTTATTACTTTCACTTAGCCATGGGAGTTTGATTGTGGGGCTAAGTACTAGCCCCTGGTGCGTGTGCGGTAGTCTGGACTATGGTGCCTTTTCCACGCGGCTGGACGAAGACTAGCCCCTCATATAACATGGAATGAATCATTAACGATTTTTAGTAAATCGCCGAATCACCGACCAGCTCTCGCTTTATCATGACAGTCAGTTTTCGGCTTTCTCTACGGAGGTACTTGATCGGACGAACCAGAAATACAATCGCAGTAGTTCTCCCTTTACTACCATAGCCGAACAAGCGGAACATAAGGTGGTAATCACAGGAGTCGGGCAACCCAACTATAGACCAAAGACATGATTCAGAGCCGATGCATATAATGCAACATCCGGGACGCCGAAGAGTACCCCATAGGAGTTCAGACTTGAAAATTTGCAGGGCAGAATACAGCCCTGGTGTTAAGGCCGGAATAAAGCACGTGTGGCTGTCTGAAGTAAGGAGGGAATACAGATGGGAATATGAAATAAATAAGTACCAAACGAAAGTAGTGATCAACTATTTCCTTTATACCCTGATTAATATGTCGAGACGTGTTGCTACAGATAATGCCATAAATATCAAGGTCATTTTACATGTCGAGAGTTTACACAAGGGAAAGTTGTACACAGGGCCTAAAAGTAGTGGTTTGAAGATCCCAGTGATGCCCTGCCGCACGTCTGCGTCGTTTCTCCTTGGTGAGAAATCCTTTGAGAGGAGGAGTCGATGGTCATCAACAAGAAAGGGGAACCTTGAAATGAGCCCCTGTAAACCGTAGAGTAGGTAGGTTTTTAATGAACCTGTAGTGAAAGAAAATAAAAAAGGGTTAAGGTCCGAATAGGGTCAAGCCGTACTATACACCTTTTCCGCAATGTGCCTCCGGCGCTGCCCAAGGTATTTTAAGTGCATAATTATGCACACGCGGTACGTATGCCGCAACCTTATGGGGCGATCGACAGAGGTTGAACTGCTATTCAAGCTCTAGGGCCGCTGAGTTATCGTGCTGTAATGCAGATCAGACTCGCTTAGTGGTGTCATGGGTCTTGATGACCGATGAGCTGTTCGGCTTGATGAGGCCGTCTTGTACCTCGGCTGCTAGGGCCATGGTGTGCTCCTCAGTACGGAGGGAGTGCTCCCTATCTCCATTTACTGCAATGATGCCATGTGGTCCGGGCATCTTGAGCTTCAAATAAGCATAGTGCGTCACTGCATTGATGCGGGCGAAAGCAGTTCGTCCAAGCAGTGCATGATAACCACTGTGGAAAGGGACGATGTCGAAGATCAATTCTTCGCTTCGGAAGTTGTCTGGAGAGCCGAATACTACTTCCAGTGTTAAGCAGCCTGTGTAGTGGGCCTCCACGCCGGTTATTACTCCTTTAAAGGTAGTGTTACTAGGCTTGATTCTTGACGGGTCGATACCCATCTTATAGACAGTATCTTGATAGATCAAGTTGAGATTGCTTCCGCCATCCATAAGGACTCTAGTGAGATGGGATTCATCGATGATGGGATGGAGCACCAGGGCCGCCGAACCTCTGTGACGAATACTGGTTGGGTGGTCCCTGCGATCAAAGGTGATCAGACAAGCCGACCACGGGTTGAATTTTGGGGTGATAGGCTCTACGGCGTAGATGTCCCTTAATGCACGCTTGCGCTCCCTCTTGGGGATGTGGGTGACATATATCATGTTCACCGTTTTCACATTGGGGGGGGGGGGGGACTTCTTCTGTCCCCCAGCGTTCGGAGGGCGAGGTTCATCATCGTCCTTGCTTTGAGCTCCCTTCCCCTTATGCTCGGTATTTATTTTACCGGCCTGTTTAAAAGCCCAACAGTTTCTGTTGGTGTGGTTGGCAGGCTTGTCAGGGTTGCCATGAATCTGGCAGGGCCTATTCAGTATTTTGTCCAAATTGGATGGCCCATCTCTATTTCCTTTGAATGGCTTCTTTCGTTGACCGAGTTTTGAGCCACTGAATCCGGAGTTTACTGACGTATCCTCTGTTTCTTCGTTGTTATTCCGACGCTTGTTTTTGCTGCGTCGTGGCCATCCGTTGCCATCCCTAGCTTCGAGGTGCCCGGGTCATTGGTATTGTTGCTTCTACGAGCTAACTAGCTATCTTTGCCTGCACAGAAGCGGGTCATAAGTGCAGTAAGAGCTGCCATAGTCTTCGGCTTTTCCTGACCGAGGTGTCAGGTGAGCCATTCGTCATGGACGCTGTGCTTAAATGCCGCTAAGGGTTCAACGTCCGGACAATCAATAATTTGGTTCTTTTTTATTAAGAACCGAGTCCAAAGTTTGCGGGCTGACTCTCTGGGTTGCTGGATTATGTGACTTAGGTCATCAGCGTCCGGTGGCCGGACATAAGTACCCTGAAAGTTGTCTCGAAAAGCATCCTCTAAGTCCTCCTAGCTGCCAATGGAGATCTCTGGGAGGCTATTCAACCAGTGCCATGCTGGTCCTTTTAAATTTAGAGGGAGGTATTTAATGGCGTGGAGATCATCTCCACGAGCCATGTGAATGTGGAGAAGGAAATCTTCAATACATCCTGCGGGATCTGTCGCTCCATCTTATGGCTCAATGTTCACGGGTTTAAACCCTTCTGGAAACTGGTGCTGCATTACCTCATCAGTGAAGCACATGGGGTGTGTGGCACCTCTATACCGGGCCACATCGCGATGGAGTTCGGATGACATCCGAGTTCGAGGCTGACCTCGGACTAGGTTATGTTTGTCGTGCCAGGCCTCATGGCCATCATCTCATGCTGGGACACGTCCTCTTGATCCATAAATTGATCGGATCTGATCGGCCCTATTGGTCAGGTCCTGACGTAGGTCGTACGTGTAGCCCGAGGCCGCTACCTCCTTGCCTCTACGGTGAGGGGCGCAGGCTGGTATTCGGCGTGATTGGCCATTTTGTTCCGTCCAGGTGACGGTTAGTCTGGTTAATCGGCATGATTGTATTTTGATGGTATGGGCTCAAAAGCCTCCTCGTCGAACTGTGGCAGTAGCCTACATTTGGGATAGCTCTTTGTTTGGTGCTCGAAGCCATATCCTTCTTCCGCGGCCAGGACCTTAGTCCATCTATTGTTGAGCGTGCCCTGTTCGGCTTGAATCTGCTGCTGCTTCCTTTTTAGGCTCTATGATGTGGAAATTAGCTATTGCTTGAAGCATTCTTGTTCGAGGGGTTCCTCTGGCACGATGAAATCTTCGTCACCAAGGCTAACGTCCTCTTCGGAGGCCGGTAAATAGTTACTATCTTCCGAATCCTCGTGATCGGCAAGTTCATCAGGGTTCACTTGCCCCTCCTCCCACTCATCCTGCTCGAGCGCAGGCACAACGGGGTGGTCAGAGTCTTCGGCGTTGTCCGGAGTGTCATCTCCGGTGCCAGTGTTGTTCTCCTTCGTCCGACGCGATCGTGAGCGGCGCCGCTGACGTCGGTGTTTTGGTGGTTCATCGACGGGCTTATCCTTATCTGGGTCTTGAGTGCCATCGTTGTTTTTCTTCTCAGGCGTGTCCACCATGTATACATCGTAAGTGGAAGTGGCCAACCAACACCCAGTGATAGGCGGGTTTTGACCTAGTTTGGCTCCGGCATCATCGTCCATGCCATCGATGTCTTCGGAGGCGTAGTCTAGCATGTCGGTTAGGTCCTCGACAGTAGCTATTAAGTGGGTGGTGGTGGGACGTGAAATTCCCTACCCTCAGACCCAGTTCAAGTTGGGCGTAGTTCGGAGGTGATACTTCCATGATGGCGAGTGATCGCATCAGGTCCAGTGTTTCGTTTAAGAACGAAAGCTGAACACGCGTCTGAGGATCTGCGGAGCTAGGTTTGGTAATAACCACTTGACAAAGCCCGATGGATGCAGACCTTGAGAGTTCGGAGTTGACGTCCAAAGGTGAATCCGGCTTCCTGATGACGGAGAGAGCCCTGTTTAAGTCCGGGTCCGCCGATGGCGCGATCACATCTGGGTCTCCGCCTGGAAGCTCCCTGATGGGAGAGACTTTGGCAGGGTTCACCCTCCCGTCTTCGGACGAAGTGATCTGCCCGGCTCTAAGGCCCAAGCGGGCATGAGCGCCAACCCCTGGACGAAGTCTGATGGTAGATTCGAAGGGCCTTCTTCGTATGGGTGGGGAGTGGCGGCCGAGGCCGTGAAACCCTCGAAGATCAGGTCTCCTCGGATGTCGGCTGTGTAATTCAAACTTTCGAACCTGATCTGATGACCGGGAGCATCGCTGTTGACCCGCTCGATGCGACCGGTCGAGTTGGCGCGCAGCATGAAGCCGCCAAACACAAAGAGTTGTCCAGGGAGAAAGGTCTCCCCGGAAACAGCATCTTTGTCGATGACAAGGCGAGCCATCGATCCTTTTGTTGACAGCACAACAAAATTCTCAATGAAAGCACCAATGTCGGTGTCAAAACCGGCAGGTCTCGGGTAGGGGATGCCAAACTGTGTGTCTGATGATCAATGGTAACAAGGGACGATGGGGACACAATGTTTACCTAGGTTCCGGCCCTCTTAAAGGAGGTAAAACCCTACGTCCTGCCTGATTGTATTCAATGAGTATAGGGGTTACAAGAGTTGATCTACCTCGAGATCATAATGGCTAAACCCTAGCTGTCTAGCCTATGAGAATTATGATAGCCTCTACAGACTAACCCCTCCGATTTATATACACACCGGAGGGGCCTAGGGTTGTACAGAATCGGTTTGCAAGGGAAGGAAATAACATACTCGGACACCAAACTTGCCATTCATGCATATAGGAGTCCTACCCGGACATGGGGGAAAGTCTTCTGCTTTTATCTTCACCGTCCATGAGTCCGGCCCATATCAAATAGCCCAGACACCTGAGGACCCCCTAATCCAGGACTCCCTCAGGGGCCTCCATCCTCAGAGCCTAGGGATTGTTTACCAGACCTATGGAGGAGCTTTCGCAAGCATATTGTCGATGAGGTGCCTCCAGCAAACTCTCTTCAGTGCATGGAAGATGTTTCAAGGCGTGAGGATGGGCTTCACGCCCTGAAACATCTTCCATACAAAAAGAAATCAAGCTTTTTTGAAGAAAAAAAATTAGTATTTGCTTTGACATTACTATTCATGGCGGGAGCATATGAACTTGGGAGCCAAATCGCCGCACTTCAACTGAGGTTGTTTAGAGCATCTACAACCGGACTCCGTACTATGGTGAGGATATGGGGAGTGTGTGCGACCAGCCCTCCACGCAGGCTATTGAGAAAATGTTGTGTAACCACCCTTGCCTCAAGGTCTTGAGAAAACAGAAACTAGTGTTCGATGGCCCAAGAAATTGATGACCCACAAGTATAGGGGATCTATCATAGTCCTTTCGATAAGTAAGAGTGTCGAACCCAACGAGGATCAAAAGGAAATGATAAGCGATTTCCAGCAAGGTATTCTCTGCAAGTACTGAAATAAGTGGTAACAGATAGTTTTGTGATAAGATAATTTGTAACGAGCAACAAGTAACAAAAGTAAATAAGGTACAGCAAGGTGGCCCAATCCTTTTTATAGCAAAGGACAAGCCTGGACAAACTCTTATATGATGTAAAGCGCTCCCGAGGACACATGGGAATATCGTCAAGCTAGTTTTCATCACGGTCATATGATTCGCGTTCGATACTTTGATAATTTGGTATGTGGGTGGACCGGTGCTTGGGTGCTGCCCTTGCTTGGACAAGCATCCCACTTATGATTAACCTCTATTGCAAGCATCCGCAAATACAACAAAAGTATTAAGGTAAACCTAACCATAGCATGAAACATATGGATCCAAATCAGCCCCTTACAAAGTAACACATAAACTAGGGTTTAAGCTTCTGTCACTCTAGCAACCCATCATCTACTTATTACTTCCCAATGCCTTCCTCTAGGCCCAAATAATGGTGAAGTGTCATGTAGTCAACGTTCACATAACACCACTAGAGGAGAGACAACATACATCTCATCAAAATATCGAACGAATACCAAATTCACATGACTACTAATAGCAAGACTTCTCCCATGTCCTCGGGAACAAAAGTAACTACTCACAAAGCATAAATAGGTTCATAATCGGAGGGGTATTAATATGCATATAGGATCTGAACATATGATCTTCCACCAATTAAACCAACTAGCATCAACTACAAGGAGTAATTAACACTACTAGCAACCTACTAGCACCAATCCTGGACTTGGAGACAAGAATTGGATACAAGAGATGAACTAGGGTTTTGAGATGAGATGGTGCTGATGAAGATGTTGATGGAGATTTCCCTCTGCCGATGAGAGGAGCGTTGGTGATGACGATGGCGATGATTTCCCCCTCCGGGAGGGAAGTGTCCCCGGCAGAACAGCCCCGCCAGAATCCTAGATTGGTTCCACCAAGGTTTCGCCTCGTGGCGGCGGAGTTTCGTCCAAGAAGATGGCTTATGATTTTTTCCCATCAAAAGAGTCCATATAGCAGAAGATGGTCACCGGAGAGCCACCAGGGGGCCCACGAGGTAGGGGGCGCGCCCAGGGGGGTAGGGCGCGCCCCCCACTCTCGTGGGCACGGTGTGGCCCCCCTGGTGAAGTTCTTGCGCTCAATGTTATTCATATATTTGCAAAACATCATCCGTGAAATTTTAGGACTTTTGGAGCTGTGCAGAATAGGTCTCTAATATTTGCTCCTTTTCTAGTCAGAATCCCAGTTGCCGGCATTCTCCCTCTTTATGTAAACCTTGTAAAATAAGAGAGAATAGGCATAAGTATTGTGACATAATGTGTAATAACAGCCCATAATGCAATAAATATTGATATAAAAGCATGATGCAAAATGGACGTATCAACTCCCCCAAGCTTAGACCTCCATTGTCCTCAAGCGAAAAGCCGAAATCGAAAAATATGTCCACATGTTTAGAGATGAAGGTGTCGATAAAAATAAAATACGAACATGAGGGCATCATGATCATTCTTAGAGCAGCAACTTATATAATTATTGTCATATGATATCTTATGCTAGAGTAATAATTTAAACACAATATCAAGTATGAATCGTAAACTTCATTGAAAACTAACAAACTATAATCTCAGTCATTGAAGCAATTGCAATTTATCATGACATAGGAAAGAGTCAATGTATAAGAGCTTTTCAGCAAGTCCACATACTCAACTATCATATAATCTTTCACAATTGCTGACACTCATGCAATACTCATGGGTATGGAGTTTTAATCGGACACAGAGAAAGATAGGGGCTTATAGTTTCGCCTCCCAACGTCTTACCTCAAGGGTAATGTCAACAGTAATAGTTCATGAGAACTCACATCCAATTAGCCATATATACCAGGATCTTTCCAACATATTGTGCTTGCCAAAGGATAAAATGTAAAAAGGAACGGTGAAGGTCACCATGACTCTTATGCAATGTAGGAGATAAAAGTAAAAGATAGGCCCTTCGCAGAGGGAAGCAGAGGTTGTCATGCGCTTTTATGGTTGGATGCACAAAATCCTAATGCCAAAGAACGTCACTTTATATTGCCACTTGTGATATGGACCTTTATTATGCAGTCTGTCGCTTTTATTACTTCCATATCACACGATCGTATAAAGCTTATTTCTTCCACACCAATCAATCATACATATTTAGAGAGCAATTTTTATTGCTTGCACCGAATACAACTTACTTGATGGATCTTACTCAATCCATAGGTAGGTATGGTGGACTCTCATGGAAAAACTAGTTTAAGGGTGTTTGGAAGCACAAGTAGTATCTCTGCTTGGTGCAATGAATTTGGCTAGCATAAGGGAGAAAGGCAAGCTCAACATGTTGGAGGATCCAAGACAATATAATTTATCTCAGATGTAAGAAAACATAACCCATTACGTTGTCTTCCTTGTCCAATGTCAACTCTTTAGCATGTCATATTTTAATGAGTGCTCACAATCATAAAAGATGTCCAAGATAGTATATTTATATGTGAAGACCTCTCTTTCTTTATTACTTCCTATTAATTGCAACGATGGCCAAAACTATGTTTGTCAACCCTCAATAACTTTTATTCATCATACTCTTTCTATGTGAGATCATTACTCTCCATAAGAGTCACA
Organism: Triticum aestivum; assembly: GCF_018294505.1. Lineage (NCBI taxonomy): Eukaryota > Viridiplantae > Streptophyta > Magnoliopsida > Poales > Poaceae > Triticum > Triticum aestivum. Next base: position 624,462,738 of record NC_057806.1, on the reverse strand, counting down.
TGATCTCTTTGTTTCTTTTTATTTCTTTCTCTTTTCTTTTATTCACTTAGGATCATGGCAAAATAATCAAGCCCTTGACTCAACACTAATCTTTATTATATAGCTCACGGACTCGATTACATAGAAGGATAATAAAGAAAAACTCACAGCTAAATCATACTAAGAACTTTTATTCTACTAGATAAAGATATTACCAAAAGGATCGAACTAAGAAAAACGGTAAAGATAAAAGTGATGGTGATACGATACCGGGGCACTCCCCCAAGCTTGGCAGTTGCCAAGTGGAGTGCCCATACCCATGTGATTATGTCTCTTTTTTCAGGGATGGTGATGTGATATTCTTGGCGATGATGCCCCTCAAGATACGGTTCTCCTCCTCAAGCTTGTTGACTTGCTGCTTGAGATCGATTATTTCCTTTCGGAGTTTTCCTATAACAGCCAAAGCTCCCTACACCCAAGGGTGCTGCATAGCTGCGGGAGAACCAGTGACGCTCTTTTTCATGTTCTCATAAGAAAGAAATCTAACATTGTAAGCGATAACCGGGTTTGGAATAGCTGAGCTCTACAGTTCTCCCACTGTGAATCCATCTTGGAGGCGGGAAGTGACTTCTTGATCCTCTTCCATGGCATCTATCCTCTTCAAATCAGCCTCCATCTCTTCGTCCATTGCTGGCCCAAAGGGTCAACATGATTGTTTGTCATTGCTCTCGGTGCCGGATGAGACACCCGGCTCTCCCCGACTGACTCTTGCAAAGACATCCTCTAATCTGCAGCAACAACAGCTCGAAACACAAACAGGAGATAATTGCGTGATACGGGAGTTAGAACCCCCGGGAGGTTATATAATGAATTTTTACCGACCAAAATACGTGCTCTGTAAGAAAACGGAGTCCGGAGAGCACACGAGGTGCCCACGAGGTAGGGGGCGCGCCCTCCACCCTCGTGGAGCCCTCGTGTCCTTTTCGGACTGCTGCTTATTTTTCTATTTTTCTAAATATTCCAAAACGGAGAAATATTGCCATAAAAACTATTTTTGAGTCGGTTTACTTACCGTACCACATACCTATTCCTTTTCGGAGTCTGAAACGTTCCGAAAAGTGTCCTTTATGTATTCCTCCGGGGTTACGGTTTCAATAACACTGGTTTCAACATTTATGGGATTACCTGAGATATAGTGTTTCATTCTTTGACCGTTTACCACCTTCGGATTTGTGCCTTCGAAGTTGTTGATTTTTATGGCACCGGAACGGTAGACCTCCTGGATAACGTAAGGACCCTCCCATTTAGAGAGAAATTTTCCTGCAAAAAATCTTAAACGAGAGTTGTATAGCAATACATAATCACCTACATTAAACTCACGCTTTTGTATTCTTTTATCATGCCATCTTTTAACTTTTTCTTTAAACAACTTGGCATTTTCGTAGGCTTGGGTTGTCCATTCATCAAGTGAGCTAATATCAAATAACCTCTTCTCACCAGCAAGTTTAAAATCATAATTAAGTTCTTTAATAGCCCAATAAGCCTTGTGTTCTAGTTCGAGAGGTAAGTGACATGCTTTTCCATAGACCATTTTATACGGAGACATACCCATAGGATTTTTATATGCAGTTCTATAGGCCCATAATGCATCATCTAGTTTCTTGGACCAATTCTTTCTAGACCTATTAACAGTCTTTTGCAAGATTCATTTGAGTTCTCTATTCCTCAATTCTACTTGCCCACTAGACTGAGGGTGATAAGGAGATGCAATTCTATGATTAACATCATATTTAGCAAGTATTTTACGGAAAACACCATGAATAATATGTGAACCACCATCAGTCATTAAATATCTAGGGACTCCAAACCTTGGAAAAATGACTTCTTTAAGCATTTTAATAGAAGTATTATGATTAGCGCTACTAGTTGGAATAGCTTCTACCCACTTAGTAACATAATCAACAGCCACTAAAATATGTGTATAACCATTAGAGGAATGAAAAGGTCCCATATAGTCAAAGCCCCAAACATCAAATGGTTCAATAACAAGTGAATAATTCATAGGCATTTCTTGACGTCTACTAATATTACCAATTCTTTGACATTCATCACAAGATAAGACAAACTTACGGGCATCCTTGAAGAGGGCAGTCCAATAAAAACCAGATTGCAGTACCTTATGTGAAGTCCTATCTCCAGCATGGTGTCCTCCATAAGCTTCGGAGTGACACTTGCGTAGGATCTGTTCCTGGTCATGCTCAGGTACACAACGTCTAATAACACCATCTACTCCTTCTTTATAAATATGTGGGTCATCCCAAAAGTAATGCCTCAAATCATAGAAGAACTTTTTCTTTTGCTGGTATGTGAAACTAGGTGGTATAAACTTAGCAACAATGTAATTAGCATAGTAAGCATACTATGGAGCAGTATGAGAAGTATTTATGACATTTAATTGCTCATCAGGGAAGCTATCATTAATAGGTAGTGGGTCATCAAGCTCATTTTCTAACCTAGACAAGTTGTCTGCAACGGGGTTCTCAGCTCCTTTTCTATCAACAATATGTAAATCAAATTCTTGTAGCAAGAGAACCCATCTAATAAGTCTAGGTTTAGCATCTTTATTTTCCATAAGATATTTAATAGCAGCATGATCGGTGTGAATAATTACTTTAGAATCAACAATATAAGGTCTAAACTTATCACAAGCAAATACAACTTGTAAGAATTCTTTTTCAGTAGTAGCATAGTTTCTTTGAGCATTGTCTAGAGTTTTACTAGCATATTGAATAACATTTAGTTTCTTATAAACTCTTTGTCCTAGAACACCTACAGCATAATCACTAGCATCGCACATAATTTCAAGGGGTAAATTCCAATCAGGTGGCTGAAAAATAGGTGCGGAGATCAATGCTTTCTTAAGTATTTCAAATGCTTCTACACAATCATCATCAAAGACAAACGGTATATCTTTTTGTAATAAATTAGTCAGAGGCCAAGAGATTTTTGAGAAGTCCTTGATGAACCTCCTATAAAAACCGGCATGACCAAGGAAACTTCTTATACCTTTGATGTCCTTGGGACATGGCATCTTTTCAATAGCATCAACCTTGGCTTTATCAACTTCAATACCTCTTTCAGAAACCTTATGCCCCAAGACAATACCTTCATTAACCATAAAGTGGCACTTTTCCCAATTCAAGACAAGGTTAGTTTCTTCACATCTCTGCAAAACTCGATCAAGGTTGCTCAAGCAATCATCAAAAGAAGATCCATAGACGGAAAAGTCGTCCATGAAAACCTCACAAATCTTTTCACGAAAGTCAAAGAATATAGCCATCATGCATCTTTGAAATGTAGCAGGTGCATTACATAAACCAAAAGGCATACGTCTATAAGCAAAAGTATCAAAAGGGCATGTAAAAGTAGTCTTTGATTGATCTTTGGCTGACACGGGTATTTGAGAGAAACCAGAATAACCATCTAGAAAGCAAAAATGTGTATGTTTGGATAATCTTTCTAGCAATTGATCGATAAAAGGTAAGGGGTAATGATCTTTTTTAGTAGCCTTATTTAATTTGCGGAAATCAATTACCATCCTATAACCAGTAATAATTCTTTGAGGAATCAATTCATCTTTATCATTAGGAACAACAGTAATGCCTCCCTTCTTAGGGACACAATGGACAAGACTTACCCACTTACTATCAGCAACGGGATAAATTATACCTGCCTCAAGGAGCTTTAGTATCTCCTTTCTTGCCACTTCTTTCATTTTAGGATTTAGTCGGCGTTTGTAGCGACCCAACCTCAGATGGTCAAGTCTTTGTGCTTCAGTGTCATCCCTCGATCGGTAATGCTGACACACACAGTAGTCGAATGATTTATAACAGAGTGGCAATCACACACTTATTACATCGAATGTCTCAAGAGAGAACTTAATACAATAACATGGCTTAAGGCCATCTAATACGAAAACAGCGGAAGGCTTGGAAGATAAAGTGAGTCCATCAACTCCAACGGCATAACTGAGCTGCACGGCAACGACCTTACTCCTCGTCTGAAAAGTCTGCAACGTAATACGTTGCAGCCCGAAAATGGGTCAGCACATGGAAAGAACAGAATAATGCTATCACTACATCCATATTTGGCTGGTGGAAAGCTCTATGGTTATAGTTTTTGCGTAAAGCCAATTTTCCCTACAACAAAGGAATAGATTTTAATTTACTATCATGGTAATTGAAACAACATTGAGAAGGTTCCTCCAAATCAATCCCAATTAAAGTGATTAACATCCCAACAATATTATTTAATAAATGATGAGATACATGTGATAACTCAAATACTAGATTCTCAAGAATTGTCCATAACCGGGGACACGGCTAACCATGATTAGATTATACACTCTGCAGAGGTTTGCGCACTTTTCCCCACAAGACTCGATCGCCTCCGCTGGATTTCCCGCACTACAAGGTGTTTGGGAAACGGATGACCGAGACATGGTCTTTCAGAAACATTAACTCTCTACTCCGGACAGACCATACCAAACCTACATCCCACAACCTGCTGATCTGCCTCTTCAAGAGCTTCATGTAACTTACTCAACTATGCTAGAGCCCATAATAGCTTGTGGCTGCACACGGAAGTTTCTAGCATGAATCATCTCAATTCCCTTTGAGCGTGGGTGGCGGTCCATAGGAAGATCACATGGGTACTCCGGGATTTCCAAAAAAATACAGGCAACACTGGGTACTCCAGGTGCCTCAATCCACCCAGATGTTAATTTAAGTTGCCACCTTAAGTTGAACCATTAATTAACAATCTCACATCTGTCATGGATTTCACTCAAACCCAAACCACATCTACGAGCATAGCATATCATAGCAATATAAGCAACGCGTAGAAGTAACTCCCAAGGGTTTGAATGTAACAGGGTAATAGGTTCTACCTCATCAACTACTTCCCAACCCACATGTTAATGACATCCTAATCATGCAATGTTTGAGGATTGGAAGTAATGCATAAAAACTGGGTGATAAAAATGGATATGATCAAAGTGTTACTTGCCTTGCTGACGGTCTGCGAAACCTAGGGACTCGTAGTAGCACGCTTCGAACTCCGGGTGTTCTATCGCAAACAAACAATAACTTACATAAGCAACAAGCAAAGAAGCACGGGTAAATCTCAAATAAGAGGGGTTGACCAGAAGGTTCAACTTAAGAACTCCGGTTCGTAAAAATAATCAAATCAAACGGAGCAACGAAACTCAAACGGCGAAAGGAAGAAGCTTCGTTTACTAATCTGAACCTAGGTCAAATTTTATAGTAGCAAAAACTTATTTGAGTTGGTTAAATGGAAAGAGGGTTTCGAGACGAAACTCTAGGCGCTTGAATCGCCTGATTCTGACTAACGAGCGAAAAGAAAAACAGAAACTAAGATCGGATCAGAAATCGCGATCAGAAAAATCACGGAATAAAATCGAGAAAAGAAAACTGATGAACAGACTAACGGACGAGCGTTCGTTAGCTGGATCTAACGGGCGAAAAATGTTCATTAAAATGAACGTACGGACGAACGTCCGCTAACAAGAAGAACCGAAAAAATCGGCGAATCCGAAAAAAACCGGATCTAGGGTTTTCTAGAAAAACCAAACGGTTTAAAAAACCGGCGGCGAGTCCGGCGGCTACCTCTGGCGAGGGGGCTCCGGCGAGGCGGGGGCAGCGGCGGGGTGGTGGCTCGCGGGGCGGCGGCGGCGGGGCTGGCGGTGTGGTGTTGGGACTCGGGGGCGGGTGTATATAAAGGGCGGGACGGCGGCGCGACTTGGAGGAAGGGGCAAGGCATGGCGACAGGCGGAGTCCGACTCGGACTCCGGTCCGAGCGGCAGCGGTGGCGCGCGCGCAGGAGGTGGTGGCGGTGGCCTGGCTCGGCTGGGCATTAGGCCCAGTCGGGCGGAACTCTTCTTTTTTTAAAATAATTCCGCCAACAGAAATAAAATCCTAGAAAAATAAATAAAAATCTAAAAATTCCAAAACAAATTTTCACCGTCTAAATAAAATATTTAGAACGAGATGAACATTTTCTTGGCCCTAAAATGAAATTTTGAAAAACGTGCAATTTTTCTAATGGAAACAAAATCGCAATAAAATCCAAATAAAACAAATATTTGATTTTAATATTTTTCCTCCAATATTTCAATTATCTTGGAGAAGTCATATTATCTCCTCTCATATATTTTAGTATGAAATATTTTCGGAGAGAAAATAATTAAAACCAAAATCCTCGTTTCAAAATTTGATAAAATCAAATTTGAAAACCGGGAAAATCCCGAACTCTCTCCGAGGGTCCTTGAGTTGCTTAGGATTTCGAGGATCACTAGACGAAATGCAAATAAAATATGATATGCATGGATGACTATGTATAACATTCCAAATTGAAAAATTTGGGATGTTACAAACCTACCCCCTTATGATGAATCTCGCCCTCGAGATTCGGGTTGGCTAGAAAATAGGTGTGGGTGGTCTTTGCGAAGATCATCCTCTCGTTCCCAGGTGGCTTCGGCCTCGGTATGGTGGCTTCATTGAACTTTGCAAAACTTGATAACTTTACTGCGAGTGACTCTGCTGGCAAACTCAAGAATCTTTACTGGCTTTTCCTCGTAAGTCAAATCACTGTCCAACTGAATTGCCTCCAAGGGTACTGTGTCTCTTAACGGTATATCGGCCATCTCAGCATGACACTTCTTCAGCTGTGAAACGTGGAACACATCATGAACTCCTAGCAATCCCTCGGGTAACTCCAACTTGTAGGCAACTTCTCCCATCCGTTCCAAAACACGATACGGTCCTACAAATCTCGGAGCTAGTTTCCCCTTAACTCCAAAATGTTTCACTCCTCGCAAGGGAGATACTCGCAGATATACTCTGTCTCCAATTTCATAGGTTACCTCTTTGCGTTTGGAGTCCGCATAACTCTTCTTCCTGGACTGAGCAATCTTCAATCTATCACGAATCAATTTAACCTTCTCCTCAGACTCTTTGATCAAGTCTGGTCCAAACAACTGTCGGTCTCCTACCTCGTCCCACATCAAAGGTGTCCTGCACCTGCGTCCATATAGGGCTTCAAACGGTGCCATCTTGAAACTGGCTTGGTAGCTATTGTTGTACAAGAACTCTGCGTAAGGCAAATTGTCATCCCAACTAGATCCATAATCTAGCGCACAGGCTCTCAACATGTCCTCCAAAATTTGGTTCACTCTCTCGGTCTGTCCATCTGTCTGCGAGTGAAAAGTTGTGCTGAACTCTAACCTTGTTCCCAAAGTCTGATGTAACTGATGCCAGAACTTTGAAGTAAACTGTGTTCCTCTATCTGATACGATGATCCTTGGAACTCCATGCAGACATACGATCCTGGACATATAAATCTTGGCCAACTTTGCACTGGTATAAGTGGTTTTCACCGGGATGAAGTGAGCCACTTTGGTCAAGCGATCAACTACTACCCATATGGAATCATATCCTGCTTTAGTCCTGGGCAATCCGGTGATAAAATCCATGCCAAGTTTATCCCACTTCCATTCAGGTATCGGCATAGGTTGTAATAATCCTGCTGGTTTTTGATGTTCTGCCTTCACGCGCAGACATACATCACATACGGTTACATACTCGGCAATATCCTTTTTCATACCGGTCCACCAGAAACGTTCTTTCAAATCCAGATACATCTTGGTGTTTTCGGGGTGTATCGAGTATGGTGAGTCATGAGCCTCTTGAAGTATTAACTTCCTGATCTCCTGGTTATTGGGCACATAAACTCGATCCTCAAACCATAAGGTATCGTGCTCATCTTCACGAAAACCTTTGGCCTTTCCTTTTCTCATCTTCTCCTTTATCTCGGCAATCTCCTTGTCATCCTTCTGAGCTTCCCGAATCTTGTCCAGCAATGTCGGCTGGACTTCCATTGTTGCAACGAATCCTCTAGGAACAATCTCCAATCGAAGTTACATGATATTCTCTGCTAATTCCTTTGGCAGTCCCTTACTTTCAAGGATATTAGCATAACTCTTCCTGCTCAAAGCGTCTGCTACAACATTGGCCTTTCCTGGGTGATAGTGTAGCTTCATATCATAATCCTTTATAAGCTCCAACCATCTCCTCTGTCTAAGGTTCAGTTCCTTCTTGGTGAAGATGTACTTCAAACTCTTATGGTCCGTGTATACATCACATCGGTTTCCAATAAGGTAATGCTTCCAGGTCTTCAATGCATGCACTACAGCTGCTAACTCCAAATCATGTGTGGCATAGTTCAACTCATGAGGTTTTAGTTGTCGTGAGGCATACGAAACAACTCTTCCATCCTGCATAAGTACACATCCAAGTCCTAAGCGAGAGGCGTCGCAATACACTTGGAATTCCTTATGTATATCCGGAGTGTTAGCACTGGTGTTGTAGTCAACCGTTCCTTCAACTCCTGGAAACTTGCTTCGCAATCTTCTGTCCATTTAAACTTACTATCCTTCTTTAACAGTTCAGTCATTGGCTTTGCAATCTTGGAAAAGTTCTCAATGAATCTCCGATAGTAACCTGCGAGTCCAAGGAAACTGCGGATCTCGCTAACTGAGGTGGGTGCCAACCATTCAGTGACTGACTGAATTTTGCTGGGGTCTACTGCTATACCTTCTCCTGATATAACATGTCGAAGGAATCCGACTTCCTTCAACCAAAATTCGCATTTGCTAAACTTAGCATACAACTGGTGTTCCCTGAGTTTCTCGAGAACTAAGCGCAAATGCTCCTTGTGCTCCTCCTCGTTCTTCGAGTATACGATAATATCATCAATAAACACCACAACAAACTTGTCCAAGTACTCCATGAACACCTTGTTCATCATGCTCATGAAATAAGAAGGGGCATTAGTCAGTCCAAATGACATGACCGTGTACTCGTATAATCCATAGCGCGTCGTGAATGCTGTCTTTGGTATATCCTTCTCACATATCTTCAACTGATGGTATCCTGATTGCAGATCGATCTTTGAAAACACCTTAGCTCCCTGCAACTGATAAAACAGATCATTGATCATCGGTAGTGGGTACTTGTTCTTAATCATCACCTCATTCAAGCTCAATAATCAACAACCATCCTTAGGGATTTGTCCTTCTTCTCCACCAAAAGCACAGGGGCTCCCCAAGGTGATGAACTTCTTCGAATGTATCCTTTTTCCAGTAACTCCTTGATCTGTTTCTTAATTTCCTCCAGGTCATTTGCGGGCATACGATAGGGTCTCTTGGATATTGGTCCTATTCCTGGCAACAGCTCTATCAAAAACTCAATGTCTCTATCGGGTGGCATGCCCGGTAACTCCTCTGGAAAAACATCCGGATAATCCTTCACTACAGGCACTTCCTCCTGAACAACTCCCGTAAGGGCATTCACTTGGCTCCTCCTAGGCACATGCCTAGACACATACTTAATCCTTTCTCTCTCCGGGGTGGTAAGGTAAATCGTCTTACTAGCACAATCAATACTCCCTCCAAACTTTGACATCTAGTCCATACCTAATATCACATCCAATCCTTGTGACTCCAAGATAATTAGGTCGGACGGAAAAACATGTGTGCCAATGGTTAAGGGTACCTGGTCGCACCATCGGCTAGCCATGTATTCTGCTCCAGGCGAGCTTACTAATAGAGGGGTCCTAAGGGTTTGGGTTGGTAGCTTAAACTTATCCACAAATCCCCTTGATATGTATGAATGCGATGCACCAGTATCAAAAAGAACAAGAGCGGTAAATGACTTAACCAAAAACTTGCCTATTACCGCGTCCGGCTACTCTTCAACCTTCTCCATGTTAACGTGGTTCACTTGTCCTTTGTTGAATGGATTAGGCTTCTTCCCAGCGCTCCCATTTCCGTTTCCATTCTTTCCTTCAGGGCACTCCATGGTGCAGTGTCCAGTCTTCCCACACTTGAAGCAAGTAACGTGACTTAGATCTCTTTTGGTGGGTGTGGTTGGATTGGGGCGGTTCTGATTATTGTTGGTTCCGTTCCCATTCACATTCTTAGAACCATTGTGATTATGAGATCCTCCTCCATTGTGGTTGTGACATCAATGGTTATGAACAAGTCCTCCCGAGTTCGGGGTTAGGCGAGGCCTCTGCTGAGCTCCTGAGTTATACTTCCCTTGTCCATACTTTCTCTTGCGGCTCTCAATCTGATGTTGCTTCCCTTCAATCATAAGAGCCTTATCTATCAACTCCTGGTAGTTGTTGAAGGTTGCTACCATCAACTGCATGCTCATCTCATCATTCAGCCCTTCCATAATCTTCTCCTGCTTCGCGGCATCGGTGGCCACATCATCAAGGGCATAGCGAGATAACTTGCTAAACTCATCCACGTACTGTGCCACAGTACGGTTCCCCTGACGTAGGTTGTGGAACTCCCGCTTCTTCATCTGCATAGCTCCAGTTGAGACATGGGTCGTGCGGAAAGCTTGGTGAAACTGGTCCCAAGTGACGTTGGCTATGGGGAAAGTGGTTGTGTAATTCTCCCACCATGAGGCTGCAGGTCCATCCAATTGATGTGCGGCAAAATGCACCCTCTCAGCATCCGTGCAACCTACGGTGGTCAACTCCCTTCCAATACGGTGTAGCCAATCATCAGCAACTAGAGGCTCGGTGCTACTGGAAAACACCGACGGCTGTAACCTTAGAAAACGGGCTAGGTTGTCCACTGGCGGCGGGTTGTAGTTGTTGTTGTTATTGTTGCTGTTGTTGCCCTGGTTCTGAACTAGAAATTGCATCAAAGTATTCTGCTGCTGGATCAACTGAGTGAGCTTCGGTGGGAAAACAAAACCGGGGTCACGTCTCGGAGGCATCTGATGGGTTTTAGATGGAAGAGATCAGAATAGAAAGGGGGTCTAATGAGAAAACACTACCCATATGCACATGAGACAAACACAAACATTTCACTCAATCAATCAAGCAAGGGCATACAAACAGTCTAGAACTACCGCAAAAGTTCTCATCTAATACTAATTACATGGGGGAATACTACTAATATTTGGTGGCCATCTAGAAATTTTGATCGGTGGAAGACTCCATGATGTCAGCTCCAGCTTCGTCTTCAAAGTTATCATCACTAGGTTCGGAATCGATGTCTTAGATGATGACGTAGTCCTCCGGGCATATCTCCTTGGGTTCTTCTTCTTCTTCTATTGGTGCTGGTCCTCCCATGAATATTCCGATCTTCTTGACTAAGTCATCATTCTTCTCTAGTAGTGTCTTGATTTCCTCCTCATATCCATCGTGTGTAAACTTGAGTTCTTACTCCAGCTCGATGATTCTAGCCTTCGCCTTCTTCAAGTCCATCATGTCCGCGCACATCTGGTTCTCCTGACATCGAATGTGCTGGTTTAACTCCTGGATGAAAGCTGCAATGGATCTATCCTTCCTGGTGCTGATTATTTCCCATTGCTCGTCTCGGCGCCCACATATTTGGTAGATAGTGTTGTTGGGGATCGTAGCAGAAATTCAAAATTTTCCTACATGTCACCAACATCAATCTATGGAGATACTAGCAACTAGAGAGAGGAGTGCATCTACATACCCTTGTAGATCGCTAAGCGGAAGCGTTCAAGAGAACGGGGTTGATGGAGTCGTACTCGTCGTGATCCAAATCACTGATGATCCTAGCGCCGAACGGACGGCACCACCACGTTCAACACACGTACGGAGCGGAGACGTCTCCTCCTTCTTGATCCAGCAAGGGGGGAGGAGAAGTTGATGGAGATCCAGCAGCACGACAGCGTGGTGGTGGAAGTAGCGGGATCCCGGCATGGCTTCGCCAAGCACAAGCGGGGATGAAGAGGTGTCACGGGAGGGAGGGAGGCGCCAGGGCTTCAGGTGCGGCTGCCCTCCCTCCCCTCCACTATATATAGGGGCCTAGGGGGTGCCGGCCCCTTGTAGATCCCATCTAGGGAGGGGGCGGCAGCCCTAGGGGTGGCTTGGACTCCAAGCCAAGTGGAGGCGCCCCCACCCCTTAGGGTTTCCAACCGTAGGCGCATGGGAGGCCCAAGGGGGGCACACCAGCCCACCAGGGGCTGGTTCCCACACCCCTTCAGCCCATGGGGCCCTCCGGGATAGGTGGCCCCACCCGGTGGACCCCTGGGACCCTTCCGGTGGTCCCGGTACAATACCGATGACCCCCGAAACCCTCCCAGTGGCTGAAACTGGACTTCCTATATATAAATCTTTACCTCCAGACCATTCCGGAACTCCTCGTGACGTCCGCGATCTCATCCGGAACTCCGAACAACTTTCGGTTAACCGCATAGTAATATCTCTACAACTCTAGCGTCACCGAACCTTAAGTGTGTAGACCCTACGGGTTCGGGAGACATGTATACATGACCGAGACAACTCTCCGGTCAATAACCAACAGCGGGATCTAGATACCCATGTTGGCTCCCACATGCTCCATGATGATCTCATCGGATGAACCACGATGTCAAGGATTCAATCAATCCTGTATTCAATTCCCTTTGTCTATCGGTATGATACTTGCCCGAGATTCGATCGTCGGTATCCCGATACCTCGTTCAATCTCATTACCGGCAAGTCTCTTTACTCGTTCCGTAACACATCATCCCGTGATCAAATCCTTGATCACATTTTGCACATTATGATGATGCCCTACCGAGAGGGTCCAGAGATACCTCTTCGTTTACACGGAGTGACAAATCCCAGTCTCGATTCGTGCCAACCCAACAGACACTTTCGGAGATACCCGCAGTGCACCTTTATAGCCACCCAGTTACGTTGTGACGTTTTGGTACACCCAAAGCATTCCTACGGTATCCGGGAGTTGCACAATCTCATGGTCTAAGGAAATGATACTTGACATTAGAAAAGCTTTAGCATACGAACTACACGATCTTGTGCTAGGCTTAGGATGGGTCTTGTCCATCACATCATTCTCCTAATGATGTGATCCCGTTATCAATGACATCCAATGTCCATGATCAGGAAACCATGACCATCTATTGATCAACGAGCTAGTCAACTAGAGGCTTACTAGGGACATGTTGTGGTCTATGTATTCACACGTGTATTACGGTTCCTGATAATACAATTATAGCATGAACAATAGACAATTATCATGAACAAGGAAATACAATAATAACCATTCTATTATTGCCTCTAGGGCATATTTCCAACAGTCTCCCACTTGCACTAGAGTCAATAATCTAGTTCACATCACTATGTGATTGTAATGAATCCAACACCCATGGGGTTTATTCATATCTTGCTTGTGAGAGAGGTTTATTAGTCAATGAGTCTGAACCTTTTAGATCCATGTGTGCTTTATAAATCTCTATGTCATCTTGTAGATGCATCTACCACGCGCTACTTGGAGCTATTCCAAATAACTGTTCTACTATACGAATCTGGTTTACTACTCAGAGTCATCCGAATTAGTGTCAAAGTTTGCATCGACATAACCCTTTACGACGAACTCTTTTACCACCTCCATAATCGAGAAAATTCCTTAGTACACTAGTTACTAAGGATAAGTTCGACCGCTGTCGTGTGATCCATTCCTGGATCACTCTTGTACTCGTTGACTGACTCATGGCAAGGCACACTTCAGGTGCGGTACACAGCATAGCATACTGTAGAGCCTACGTCTAAAGCATATGGGACGACCTTCTTCCTTTCTATCTCTTCTGTCGTGGTCAGTTCTTGAGTCTTACTCAATATTCACACCTTGTAACACAGCTAAGAACTCCTTCTTTGCTGATCTATTTTGAACTCCTTCAAAATCTTGTCACAGTATGTATTCATTCGAAAGTACTATTAAGCGTTTTGATCTATCCTTGTAGATCTTGATGCCCAATGTTCAAGTAGCTTAATCCAGGTTTTCCATTGAAAAACACTTTTCAAATAACCTTGTATGCTTTCCAGAAATTCTACATCATTTCCGATCAACAATATGTTAACAACATATGCTCATCAAAAAATTCTATAGTGCTCCCACTCACTTCTTTGAAAATACAAGTTTCTCATAAACTTTGTATAAACCCAAAATCTTTGATCATCTCATCAAAGCGTACATTCCAATTCCGAGATGCTTACTCCAGTCCTTAGAAGGATTGCTGGAGCTTTGCATACTTGTCAGCATCTTTCAGGATTGACAAAACCTTCTGGTTGTATCACATACAACCTTTCCTCAAAAAAAATGTCGAGGAAACAATGTTTTGACATCCTTTCTGCAAGATTTCATAAATAATGCAGTAACTGCTAACATAATTCCAACAGACTCTTAGCATCGCTATGAGTGAGAAAATCGCATCATAGTCAACTCCTTGAACTTGTCGGGAAACATCTTAACGACAAGTCGAGCTTTCTTAATGGTGACACTTACCATCATTGTCTGTCTTCTTTTAAAATCCATCTGCACCCAACAGCCTTACGACCATCAAGTAGTTCTTTCAAAGTCTATACTTTGTTTTATACATGGATCCTCTCTTGGATTTTATGGCCTCGAGCCATTCGTCGGAATCCAGGCCCACCATCGCTTCTGCATAGCTTGTAGGTTCATTGTTGTCTAGCAACATGACTTCCAAGATAGGATTACTTACCACTCTGAAGTAGTATGCATCCTTGTCGACCTATGAGGTTTGGTAGTACTTGATCCGAAGTTTCATGATCACTATCATAAGCTTCCACTTCAATTGGTGTAGGTGCCACAGGAATAACTTCCTGTGCCCTGCTACACACTAGTTGAAGTGACGGTTCAATAACCTCATCAAGTCTCCACCATCCTCCCACTCAATTCTTTCGAGAGAAACTTTTCCTCGAGAAAGGACCCGTTTCTAGAAACAATCACTTTTGCTTCCGGATCTGAAATAGGAGGTATACCCAACTATTTTTTGGTATTCTATGAAGATGCATTTATCCGCTTTGGGTTCGAGCTTATCATCCTAAAACTTTTTTCACACAAGCATCGCAGCCCCATACTTTTAAGAAACGACAGCTTAGGTTTCTCTAAACCTATAGTTCATACGGTGTCATCTCAATGGAATTGTGTGGTGCCCTATTTAAAGTGAATGCGGTTGTCTCTAATGCCTAACCCATAAATGATAGTGGTAATTTGATAAGAGACATCATGGTATGCACCAAATCCAATAGGGTGCAGTTATGATGTTCGGACACACCATCACACTATGGTGTTCCAGGCGGTATTAGTTGTGAAACAATTTCCACAATGTCTTAATTGTGTGCCAAACTCGTAACTCAGATATTCATCTCTATGATCATATCATAGACATTTTATCATCTTGTCACGACGATCTTCAACTTCACTCTGAAATTACTTGAACCTTTCAATAATTCAGACTTGTGTTTCATCAAGTAAATATACTCAGCATCTACTCAAATCATCTGTGAAGTAAGAATATAACGATATCCACTGCGTGCCTCAGCACTCATTGGACTACACACATCAAAATGTATTACTTCCAACAAGTTGCTTTCTTGTTCCATCTTACTGAAAATGAGGTCTTTTAGTCATCTTGCCCATGTGGTATGATTTGCATGTCTCAAGTGACTGAAAATCAAGTGAGTCCAAACGATCCATCTGTATGGAGTTTCTTCATGCATATCTACCAATAGACATGGTTCGCATGTCTCAATCTTTTCGTAAACGAGTGAGTCCAAAGATCCATCAACATGGAGCTTCTCATGCGTTTTATACCAACATGACTCAAATGGCAGTGCCACAAGTACGTGGTACTATCATTACTATCTTATATCTTTTGGCATGAACATGTGTATCACTACGATCGAGATTCAATAAACCATTCATTTTAGGTGCAAGACCATTGAAGGTATTATTCAAATAAACAAAGTAACCATTATTCTCCTTAAATGAATAACTGTGTGGCGATAAACATAATCCAATCATGTCTATGCTCCACGCAAACACCAAATAACAATTATTTCGGTTTAACACCAATCCCGATGGTAGAGGGAGCGTGCGATGTTTGATCACGTCAACCTTGTAAACACTTCTAACACATATCATCATCTCACCTTTAGCTAGTCTCCGCAGCCTTTTATTTGGAGTTACTAATCCTTAGCAACCGAACCGGTATTTAATACCCTGGTGCTACTAGGAGTACTAATAAAGTACACAATAATATGACGTATATCCAAAATACTTCTGTCGACCTTGCCAGCCTTCTCATCTACCAAGTATCTAGGGTAGTTCTGCTTCAGTGACCGTTCCCCTCATTACAGAAGCACTTAGTCTCGTGTTTGGTTCAACCTTGGGTTTCTTCACTAGAGCAGCAACTAATTTGCCGTCTCATGAAGTATCCCTTCTTTCCCTTGCCCTTCTTGAAACTAGTGGTTTAAATAACCATCAACAATTGATGCTCATACTTGATTTCTACTTTCACGGTGTCAAACATCGTGAATTGCTCAAGGATCATCATGTCTATCCCTGATATGTTATAGTTCATCACTAAGCTCTAATAGCTTGGTGGCAGTGACTATGGAGAACTATCACTATCTCATCTGGAAGATTAGCTCCCACTCGATTCAAGCGATTGTAGTACTTAGACAATCTGAGCACATGCTCAACGATTGAGCTTTTCTCCCTTAGTTTGCAGGCTTAATAAACTTGTCAGAGGTCTCATACCTCTTGACGTGGGCACTAGTCTGATATCCGAATTTCAGTCTTTGGAACATCTCATATGTTCTGCGACGTTTCAAAATGTCTTTGGTGCCACAATTCTAAACCGTTAGCATTACACACTGAACTATCACGTAGTCATCAAAAACGTGTATGTCAGATGTTTCCCAACATCTACAGACGTTGCTTGAGGTTCAACATACTGAGCAGTGCATTAAGAACATAGCCCTTCTGTGCAGCAATGAGGACAATCCTCAGTTCACGGACTCAGTCTGCATAATTGCTACTGTCAACTCTCAACTAAATTTTCTCTAGGAACATATCTAAAACAGTAGAACCAAAGTGTGAGCTACGACATAATTTGCAAAGACCTTTTGACTATGTTCATGATAATTAAGTTCATCTAATCAAATTATTCAATGAACTCCCACTCAGATAGGCATCCCTCTAGTCATCTAAGTGATACATGATCCGAGCCAACTAGGTCGTGTCCGATCATCACGTGAGACGGACTAGTCATCATCGGTGAACATCTTCATGTTGATCATATCTTCTATACGACTCATGTTCGACCTTTCGGTCTTCCGTGTTCCGAGGCCATGTCTGTACATGCTAGGCTCGTCAAGTCAACCTAAGTGTATTGCGTGTGTAAATCTGGCTTACACCCGTTGTATTCGAACGTTAGAGTCTATCACACCCGATCATCATGTGGTGCTTCAAAACAACGAACCTTCGCAATGGTGCATAGTTAGGGGGAACACTTTCTTGAAATTATTGCGAGGGATCATCTTATTTATGCTACCGTTGTTCTAAGCAAATAAGATGTAAACATGACAAACATCACATGCAAATCATAAAGTGACATGATATGGCCAATATCATCTTGCGCCTTTGATCTCCATCTTCGAGGCACGGCATGAACACCATCGTCACCGGCATGACACCATGATCTCCATCATCATGATCTCCATCATTGTGTCTTCATGAAGTTGCCTCGCCAACTATTACTTCTACTACTACGGCTAACGGTTAGCAATAAAGTAAAGTAATTACATGGCGTTTTCATTGACACGCAGGTCATAAATAAATTAAACAACTCCTATGGCTCCTGCCGGTTATCATACTCATCGACATGCAAGTCGTGATTCCAATTACAAGAACATGATCAATCTCATACATCACATATATCATTCATCACATCCTTTTGCCATATCACATCACATAGCATACCCTGCAAAAAGAAGTTAGACGCCCTCTAATTGTTGTTGCATGTTTTACGTGGCTGCTATGGGTTTCTAGCAAGAATGTTTCTTACCTACGAAAAACCACAACGGTGATATGCCAATTTCTATTTACCCTTCATAAGGACCCTTTTCATCGAATCTGATCCGACTAAAGTGGGAGAGACAGACACCCGCCAGCGACCTTATGCATCAAGTGCATGTCAGTCGGTGGAACCAGTCTCACGTAAGCGTACGTGTAAGGTCGGTCCAGGCCACTTCATCCCACAATGTCGTCGAATCAAGATAAGACTAGTAATGGCAAGCAAATTGAACAAATCATCGCCCACAAATACTTTGTGTTCTACTCGTGCATAGAATCTACGCATAGACCTAGCTCATGATGCCACTGTTGGGGATCGTAGCAGAAATTCAAAATTTTCCTACGTGTCACCAAGATCAATCTATGGAGAGACTAGCAACGAGAGAGAGGAGTGCATCTACATACCCTTGTAGATCGCTAAGCGGAAGCGTTCAAGAGAACGGGGTTGACGGACGGCACCTCCGCGTTCAACACACGTACGGAGCGGAGACGTCTCCTCCTTCTTGATCCAGCAAGGGGGGAGGAGAAGTTGATGGAGATCCAGCAGCACGACGGCGTGGTGGTGGAAGTAGCGGGATCCCGGCATGGCTTCGCCAAGCACAAGCGGGGAGGAAGAGGTGTCACAGGAGGGAGGGAGGAGACAGGGCTTCAGGTGCGGCTGCCCTCCCTCCCCTCCACTATATATAGGGGCCTAGGGGGCGCCGGCCCCTTGTAGATCCCATCTAGGGAGGGGGGCAGCAGCTCTAGGGGTGGCTTGGCCTCCAAGCCAAGTGGAGGCGCCCCCACCCCTTAGGGTTTCCAACCCTAGGCGCATGGGAGACCCAAGGGGGGCGCACCAGCCAACCAGGGGCTGGTTCCCACGCCCCTTCAGCCCATGGGGCCCTCCGGGATAGGTGGCCCAACCCGGTGGACCCCCGGGACCCTTCCGGTGGTCCCGGTACAATACCGATGACCCCCGAAACCCTCCCGGTGGCCGAAACTGGACTTCCTATATATAAATCTTTACCTCCGGACCATTCCGGAACTCCTCGTGATGTCCGCGATCTCATCCGGGACTCCAAACAACTTTCGGTTAACTGCATACTAATATCTCTACAACTCTAGCGTCACCAAACCTTAAGTGTGTAGACCCTACAGGTTCGGGAGACATGTAGACATGACTGAGACAACTCTCCGGTCAATAACCAACAGCGGGATCTGGATACCCATGTTGGCTCCCACATGCTCCACGATGATCTCATCGGATGAACCACGATGTCGAGGATTCAATCAATCTCGTATTCAATTCCCTTTGTCTATCGGTACGATACTTGCCCGAGATTCGATTGTCGGTATCCCGATACCTCGTTCAATCTCGTTACCGGTAAGTCTCTTTACTCATTCCATAACACATCATCCTGTGATCAACTCCTTGATCATATTTTGCACATTATGATGATGTCCTATCGAGTGGGCCCAGAGATACCTCTCCGTTTACACGGAGTGACAAATCCCAGTCTCGATTCGTGCCAACCCAACAGACACTTTCGGAGATACCCGCAGTGCACCTTTATAGCCACCCAGTTACGTTGTGACGTTTTGGTACACCCAAAGCATCCTACGGTATCCGGGAGTTGCACAATCTCATGGTCTAAGGAAATGATACTTGACATTAGAAAAGCTTTAGCATACGAACTACACGATCTTGTGCTAGGCTTAGGATTGGATCTTGTCCATCACATCATTCTCCTAATGATGTGATCCCGTTATCAAAGACATCCAGTGTCCATGATCAGGAAACCATGACCATCTATTGATCAACGAGCTAGTCAACTAGAGGTTTACTAGGGACATGTTGTGGTCTATGTATTCACACATGTATTACGGTTCCTGATAATACAATTATAGCATGAACAATAGACAATTATCATGAACAAGGAAATACAATAATAACGATTCTATTATTGCCTCTAGGGCATATTTCTAACAAGTGTCCTTAAGCTCCCTGTTGTAGACCTCTCCAATGCGTCCCATGGTAATGTGGGCGGCCATGCTCTTGCCTAGACTCCAGATGGGTGCTTCAAAAGAAAACTCTATGAGTTTAGAAGTTGGCGAGAACGTCCTTCCTGGAACTTGTACTTGAACCATCCAGCGCTCCTCTTCAGGTAAAGTGGTGTTGTATGTTCCGGTGAAGCTTGGTATTCCAATGTTCAAGTACCTAGTGACTTCCTTCAAGTGGCGTCCAAAAGGTGTGTCTTCATCCGGTTGTGCAAACTTGTTCTTCATCTCCGCCATCCTAAAGAGTAGAAAATGGAGAGAAGTCAGAAATGAGAAGAGAAGTGTGACCTAGGGTTTATCTTAGTGGTCGTGTCCTACACTCAGCATGTGCTCTGATACCATCTTGTAGCGACCTGACCTCAGATGGTCAAGTCTCTGTGCTTCAGTGTCATCCCTGGATCGGTAATGCTGACACACACAGTACTCGAAGGATTTATAACAGAGTGGCAATCACACACTTATTACATTGAATGTCTCAAGAGAGAACTTAATACAATAACATGGCTTAAGGCCATCTAATACGATAACAGCGGAAGGCTTGGAAGATAAAGTGAGTCCATCAACTCCAACGGCATAACTGAGCTGCACGGCAACGACCTAACGACCTTACTCCTCGTCTAAAAAGTCTGCAACATAATATGTTGCAGCCCAAAAACGGGTTAGCACATGCAATATGCTGGCAAAATAACACAGTAGAGCAAGAACAGAATAATGTTATCACTACATGCATATTTGGCTGGTGGAAAGCTCTATGGTTATAGTTTTTGCATAAAGCCAATTGTTCCCTACAACAAAGGAATAGATTTTAATTTTACTATCATGGTAGTAGAAACAACATTGAGAAGGTTCCTCCAACTCAATCCCAATTAAAGTGATTAACATCCCAACAATATTATTTAATAAATGATGAGATACATGTGATGACTCAAATACTAGATTCTCAAGAATTGTCCATAACCGGGGACACGGCTAACCATGATTAGATTATACACTCTGCAGAGGTTTGCGCACTTTTCCCCACAAGACTCGATCGCCTCCGCTGGATTTCCCGCACTACAAGGTGTTTGGGAAATGGATGACCGAGACATAGTCTTTCAGAAACATTAACTCTCTACTCCGGACAGACCATACCAAACCTACATCCCACTACCTACTGATCTACCTCTTCAAGAGCTTCACGTAACTTACTCAACTATGCTAGAGCCCATAATAGCTTGTGGCTACACACGGAAGTTTCTAGCATGAATCATCTCAGTTCCCTTTGAGCCTGGGTGGCAGTCCATAGGAAGATCACACGGGTACTCCGGGATTTCCAAAAAAATGCAGGCAACACTGGGTACTCCAGGTGCCTCAATCCACCCAGATATTAATTTAAGTTGCCACCTTAATTTGAACCATTAATTAATAATCTCACATCTGTCATGGATTTCACTCAAATCCAAACCACATCTACGAGCATAGCATAGCATAGCAATATAAGCAACACGTAGAAGTAACTCCCAAGGGTTTGAATGTAACAGGGTATTAGGTTCTACCTCATCAACTACTTCCCAACCCACATGTTAATGACATCCTAATCATGCAATGTTTGAGGATTGGAACTAATGCATAAAAACTGGGTGATAAAAAGGGATATGATCAAAGTGTTACTTGCCTTGCTGACGGTCTGCGAAACCTAGGGACTCATAGTAGCACGCTTCACACTCCGGGTGTTCTATCGCAAACAAACAATAACTTACATAAGCAACAAGCAAAGAAGCACGGGTAAATCTCAAATAAGAGGGGTTGACCAGAAGGTTCAACTTAAGAACTCCGGTTCGCAAAAAGAATCAAATCAAACGGAGCAACAAAACTCAAACGGCGAAAGAAAGAAGCTTCGTTTACTAATCTAAACCTAGGTCAAATTTTACAATAGCAAAAACTTATTTGAGTTGGTTAAACGGAAAGAGGGTTTCGAGATGAAACTCTAGGCACTTGAATCGCCTGATTCCAACTAACGAGCGAAAAGAAAAACAGAAACTTAGATCGGATCAGAAATCACGATCAGAAAAATCGCAGAATAAAACCAATAAAAGAAAACTAACGAACAGACTAACGGATGAGCGTTCATTAGCTGGATCTAACGAGCAAAAACCGTTCATTAAAACGAACGTACGGATGAACGTCCGCTAACTAGAAGAACCAGAAAAAAACTGGCGAATCCGAAAAAACGGATCTAGGGTTTTCTAAAAAAATTGGCGGCGGGTCCGGCGGCTACCTCCGGCGAGGGGGCTCCGACGAGGCGGGGGCAGCGGCTTGCAGGGCAGCGGTGGCAAGCGGAGGCGGCGGTGACGGTGTGGTGTTGGGGCTCGGGGGCTGGAAAATATATAAAGGGCGGGGCCGCGGCGCGACTTGGAGGAGGGGGCAAGGCGCGACGGCAGGCGGAGTCCGACTCGGACTCCGGTCCGAGCGGCGGGGGTGGCGCGCGCGCAGGAGGCGGCGGCGGTGGCCTGGCTCGGCTGGGCCTTAGGCCCAGTCTGGCGCGGAACTCTTCTTTTTTTAAAATAATTCCGCCGACAGAAATAAAATCCTAGAAAAATAAATAAAAATCTAAAAATGCCAAAACAAATTTTCACCGTCTAAATAAAATATTTAGAACGAGATGAACATTTTCTTGGCCCTAAAATGCAATTTTAAAAAACGTGCAATTTTTCTAATGCAAACAAAATCGCAATAAAATCCAAATAAAACAAATATTTGATTTTAATATCTTTCCTCCAATATTTCAATTATCTTGGAGAAGTCATATTATCTCCTCTCATATATTTTAGTATGAAATATTTTCGGAGAGAAAATAATTAAAACCAAAATCCTCGTTTCAAAATTTGATAAAATCAAATTTGAAAACCGGGAAAATCACCAACTCTCTCCGAGGGTCCTTGAGTTGCTTAGGATTTCAAGGATCGCTAGACGAAATGCAAATAAAATATGATATGCATGGATGACTATGTATAACATTCCAAATTGAAAAATTTGGGATGTTACAGCGTTGATGATCGCGAACTGCTTTAGCATCTTCTTCCAAATTAATTTTATGTTGACATAGAGTGGGACTAATGCCCTTAGTATCATCAAGAGTATACCCAATAGCAGCGCGGTGCTTCTTCAGGGTTTTTAATAATCTCTATTCCTCATGCTCTGAAAGGTTAGCACTAATAATAACAGTATATATCTTTTTCTC
Source organism: Triticum aestivum (assembly GCF_018294505.1). Classification (NCBI taxonomy): domain Eukaryota; kingdom Viridiplantae; phylum Streptophyta; class Magnoliopsida; order Poales; family Poaceae; genus Triticum; species Triticum aestivum. The sequence goes on along the minus strand of NC_057806.1, from coordinate 624,439,486 downwards.
ATCAAGGTAAGCATATTTAAGAGTATCAGGTAACAGTTTAAGCTCAAACACGGGATCACCCTTGGGTGGAGGAGGATCCCCTAGGATTTCAATAGGTAAATTGTTTTTCAGAATAGGTTCCTGTTTAAAGAATACTTCATCTAATTCCCTTCTTTCATTCATGAACATATCATTTTCATGGTCTAGCAAATATTATTCTAAAGGATCACTAGGAGGTACGGCAATAGAAGCAAGACCAATAATTTCATCCTTACTAGGTAATTCTTCTTCACGGTGTTGTCTACTAAATTTAGAAAAATTAAATTCATGAGTCATATCATCTAAACCGACAGTAACAACATCCCTTTTGCAATCTATGGTAGCATTAACAGTATGTAAGAAGGGTCTACCAAATATAATGGGACAAAAACTATCTTGTGGGGAACCAAGAACAAGAAAATTAGCAGGATATTTAGTTTTCCAACACAAGACTTCAACATCTCTAACAATTCCCATTGGTGAAATAGTATCTCTATTAGCAAGTTTAATTGTGACATCAATATCTTCTAACTCAGCGGGTGTAATGTCATGCATAATTTCTTTGTATAAGTCAATAGGTATTGCACTAGCACTAGCACCCATATCACATAAGCCATGATAACAATGATCTCCTATTTTAATAGAAATAACATGCATGTCTATCACAGGTCTAGGTTTATCTGTATCACGAGGTTTAGCAATTCTAGCAGTTTCATTACGGAAATAAATAACATGCCCATCTATATTATTAGACAAGAGATCTTTAACAATAGCAATATTAGGTTCAACTTTAACTTGCTCGGGAGGTGTATATGTTTTAATATTGCTTTTACGAACCACAGTTGAAGCTTTAGCATGATCCTTTATCCTAACAGGGAAAGGTGGTTTCTTAACATAAGAAGTAGGAACAATAGGATCATTATAAGTAATAGTCTTTTCTTCAACTTTAATAGGTGCAGCTACTTTTACTTCTATGGGAGGATGATATTTAAACCACTTCTCCTTGGGGAGATCAACATAAGCAGCAAATGATTCACAGAAAGAAGCTATTATCTCAGAGTCAAGTCCATATTTAGTGCTAAATTTACAAAAAATATCGGTATCCATAAAAGATTTAACACAATCAAAAACTGGGTGTGATACCTGACTTCTTACCATTGTCGAGGTCCCAATCTTCGGAGTTGCGTTTAATTCTTTCCAATAAATCCCATTTGAATTCAATAGTCTTCATCATAACAGAGCCAGCACAAGAAGTGTCGGTGTACTAGAGTAGGGGTAGCTTAGTATCCCGAACTTGTGCACGGGCAGTCGCAGCATCCCGCGGCAAGGCTTGCCGGGTGACCACCAAGGTCCTCCGTGGTTCCTTTGGAGCCATTCAAGAACAAAGTATCCAAGCCAAGGAGACAAGACCCCGGCAAGAGGAGCTTGCCGGGAAGGCCAACCAAGGCATCTCAAGACCCCGGCAAGAGGAGCTTGCCGGGAAGGCCAACCAAGGCATCTCAAGGAACTTGCTGCGACGCGCCACACGTCCCCGCAAGGCCCGGTGAACGACAAGCTCCCGGACGCGACAAGACAACGACCGCGGCAAGGCGCTTGCCGCGGCAAGCCACCACTCTGTGCCCGCGCTCCAGCGCATCCACCAACGTGTCGCTCTGGGACCCTTCCAGGCGTATGTGGTGGGAGGCTATGCAGCCAGGGGTGCGCGGTGGCAAGCGGCACTGACAAGATCGCCATCGTGGCGAGCGGTGGCGTCCCTGACGGTCCCTTTTGCACTATTTAGACGATGCAGACGGGCATTTAATGCCCTTGTCCCCTGCCGTCAGGGTTAGGTATGATACACTGTAGCAGGTAGCTGTACCTACCGCAACACCTTTCCATTTTTACCCTTGTCTACGTCGACACCTGTCGGTGACCCCTTGAGCATATAAAAGGAGGCCCGTGCGCAATGTAGAGCGGGGGGAGAGAACGCTCACGCTCGGTCTCGCTAGCTGCTGGGGTGTATTGTAGCACTCCGCGCTCCCGAGCAAGAACTCAATACAAACCACAAAGCAGGAGTAGGGTTTTACGCATTCGTGCGGCCCGAACCTGGGTAAACTGCTCGTGTGCTTCCCCTCGATCCGCTCTTTGTGCGACCCTCGCCCCCGCCGAACCGAAAGGGACTCGGTCCGCCGGTCCCATAGGTGCTCGTGGATCAGAACCCCGGCATCTTTGGCGCGCCAGGTAGGGGGCGTCGAGGTTGTGTGAACCAGATCCGGTGTTCACACGAGCTAGATCTTCATCATCTTCATCGACATGCCGCCGAAAAAGAAGGCTTCGGAGGCGGCTGCTCCGTCCGCACCGAACCCACCACCGCCGGAGCAAACGGATGATGGGGTAGACGCCGGCGGAAGAACGGGCGTCGACGAGGGAGCTCACGATGCTGCCAGGTCCAAGGACAAGGCTGCGCTGCCCATCGGCGGCGTAGCCGGCTCCCACAACGACCGGGCGCACTCCAAGACCTCGGCGTCCGTACATGCACCGCGCCCATCTCAGGAGGCGTGGGACCGGCAGCGTAATGGTGCTCACAGTACCATGCGTTTGCTGGACCAAGATCGAGCTGGTGGATCTCGGAGTGCTCAAGACCAGCATGCACGCCAACATGCTGGCACGAGCAAGGCACGGTCGCCTGGACGGGATACTGCTCCTTCTAACATAGTTAGAAGTCTGAGCATATCCCACTCCTCGCACCGTTCGCCACCGCCACCCGCCACTCCAGCAGAAGCTTTGGCCCGAGCTCAACTGCTCCTGGACTACCCTCCAACGGCAGACAAGATCGACGACTGGAGGGCCACGATTCAGAGTCTCATCGGCTTCGCCAACGGCGACACTCAACGGCAGCCAAGCACGTCGCAGCCGCGGCAAGTCAGCCAGGCACGAGCCGGTGGCGACAAGACCGGTGGGGGTGCAACCATTGTGCACTCTCCGCCCCGAAGGCCAAGATCGCCGACTCGCCGGATCCACCTCGACAGCGACTCCACCGCGTCATCAGATCCACGAGCTTGTCGCGATCAGCGCCAAGTTCTTCACGAATGACAGCAAGAAGACGTCAATCGGACCAGCGCGCTGGGCCCTCTGTCGACATGCATGCGCCAGGGGAACCAAGCGACTTGCCGTACGCGGTAGGTTGCCCTGCGTTTACTTGTGAGCTGCGGCAAGTCTAGTGGCCCAGCACGAAGAATTTCAAGCCAGACGTACCAGAGAAGTACGACGGCAAGTCGCATTCGTCGGAGTTCCTCAGCATCTACACTATCGTGGTGCAGGCTGCCGGGGGGCGGGACGACAAGATCCTTGCCAACTACTTCCCGCTGGTGCTCAAGCCCAACGTCAGGTCCTGGCTCATGCACTTGCCGGACAACTCCATATCCTCCTGGGCAGACCTATGCCATCAGTTTGTCGGCGCCTTTACAGGCGGCCACAAACCTCATGGCCAAGAGAGTGACCTTCATCTGCTCGCCCAGAAGGAAGGAGAGCCCCTGCGCAAGTACATCCAGAGATTCAGCCGTGTACAGCACAATATCCCAGATGTCCGCCCTGCCGCGGTCATCAGCGCGTTCCATCAGAACGTGCGTAACCGCAGGATGCGGGAGGAGATGGCCTGGCCGACAAGTGTGCATGCGCTGAGGAAGGGAGGAAACTCCCCGGAGAGAATAGAGGAGCAGGGGGATCTGACAGCGAGGATGCTGCCCCGGCAAAGAAAAACTGGCGGCGGAACAACAGGAAGAAGAAAGGCAAAGATGTGCTAGTCGTTGAGCAGTCCGGCAACGAAGGTGGCGCCAAGAAAGCCAAAGCTGGTAGCTCCGGCAAGGAGATTGCCGCATGCACCAACTGCCAGGCTGTGGCGGTCGCCGACAAGCAGGATGGCACCGACAAGCAGTATTGCAAGATCCACCGCACCAAGGGCCATGACCTCCAGAGCTGCAAGAAGGTCGAGCAGCTTGTCCAGTAGCAAAAGGCTGAATACGAGCAACGCGACAAGGAGAGGGCCCAAGGAGGCGCTGGAGAATACGGCAAGAAGCGCGCCGGCCGGGGAGGACGCCGCGGTAAGGCCAAGCAGCGGCAAGGAGACAGACCTCCCCGCGGCCGCGACAAGGATGAAGACGACGAAGAAGAAGAAGACATGGATGATGTCGAGACCAGTGAGCAGGAGTTCCAGAAAGCCACAGAGGTCTTGTGCGTTGACGGCGGTGCTTCTCTGCATACTTCGCACCGCCAACTCAAGCAGTGGGTGCGGGAAGTCAATGTGGCAGAACCGCCTGTCGAGTCACGCAAGCTTCTGAAATGGTCCAGCACGCCTATCATCTTTGATATTGAGGACCACCCTGATCGCACAACTGCGATCGGGTGCTTGCCGTTGTTGGTTTCACCAACTATCCGCAACCTCAAGGTCACTAAGATGCTAGTTGACGGCCGGGCCGGCTTGAACCTGATCTCCTCCGCTGTACTCCAGAAACTCCAGATCCCTGACAGCGAGCTTGAAGAGACCGGCACATTCCAAGGAATCAACCCGGGAAGGAGCAAGCCGAAGGGGAAGGTCACGTTGCCAGTAACATTTGGCAGCGAGGTGAACTTCAGGACTGAGAAGGTCACTTCTGACGTTGCCGATTTTCCATTGCCTTACAATGGGATACTCGGCCGTCCAGCACTCGCCAAGTTCATGGCAGCCTCTCACTACGCATACAACATGCTGAAGATGCCAGGCCCGATAAGTGTCATCTCTGTCCCTGGCGACAAGAAGGATGCTCTTATCTGCGCCGACAAGATCTACCGGGAAGCGGCAGCCGCAACAGATCGCAAGTCACTTGCCGTTGAAGCTCCCGAGGGGAAGAAGAAGACCAAGTCCGGCAAGAGTTCTGATGCCCACTCCGGCAAGCGCACCTCTTCGGAGTGTTGCACTGCCGTCGAGGACGCACCATCGAGCTCCACCGGCAAGTGTAAGAAAACAATGGCAGCTCCGCCAGAGACCAAGAAGGTGTCCGCCAAGGAGGACGGCACTGGTGGTACCTTCACCATCGGTGCCACTCTCGACCCTAAATAGGAAAGCGTGCTCATTGCTTTCCTGCGGGAGAACGTCGACGTGTTTGCGTGGCAACCGTCTGACATCCCCGGTGTTCCCAGGAAAGTAATTGAGCACCATCTTGCCGTTTGTCCTCATGCGCGGCCCGTCAAGTAGAAGGTCAGGAAGCAAGCAGTGGAGCGCCAAGAATTCATCGCAGAAGAGATCAAGAAGTTGGAAGCAGCAGGCCTTGTCAGAGGAGTGCTCCATCCTACGTGGTTGGCCAATCTTGTAGTCGTGCGCAAGGCGAACGGGAAATGGAGACTTTGTATCGACTTTACCGATGTTAACAAAGCTTGTCCCAAAGACCCATTTCCTTTGCCGCGCATTGACCAGATTGTTGACTCCACGGCCGGATGTGATTTGCTTTCATTTCTTGACGCATACTCAGGATACCATCAGATCTTCATGGCAGAAGAGGATGAGGAGAAGACCGATTCATCACTCCATGTGGCACGTACTGTTTCATACGGATGCCTTTCGGTTTAAAAAATGCTGGTTCAACATTTGCAAGAGTAGTCCATGTCGCTCTTGAGCCACAAATACACAGAAATGTGGAAGCCTACATGGATGACATAGTGGTCAAGAGCAAGGACAAGGCAACTCTGATTCAAGATTTAGACGAGACCTTTGCAAATCTGCGCAAGATCAGCCTCAAGCTCAACCCCGAGAAGTGCGTGTTTGGAGTCCCCTCCGGCAAGCTTCTCGGGTTCTTTGTGTCTCAGCGGGGAATCGAAGCCAATCCCGACAAGATCAAGGCCATTGAGCAGATTGAAGCACCAAAGCGCGTCAAGGATGTACAAAGACTTGTCGGTTGCGTGGCTGCTCTCAACAGGTTTATCTCTAAGTCTGCTGAGCGCGCCCTGCCATTTTTCAAAATATTGAAAAAGGCAGGTCCAATGAAATGGACTCCGGAAGCGGAGGCTGCGCTGCAAGACTTGAAGAGATACCTGTCCTCCGCTCCAACACTTGTCGCACCTAAGCCACAAGAGAAGTTGCTGCTGTATATAGCGGCAACCAATCAAGTGGTTAGTGCTGCGTTAGTAGCAGAGAGGGAGGCAGATGACGAGCCAGCAACCGCGGCAGGCGCATCCAGCGACAAGCAGGGGGCTTCCCTGACAAGCTCTGGTCCCGACAAGGATGGATCTGCGCAGACGCGCGAGGAGATACAGAAGAGAATGGTACAGCGCCCAGTTTACTTTGTCAGTTCCCTTCTGCAGGGGGCTAGGTCAAGGTACTCTGGCATGCAGAAATTGCTTTTCGGCCTTCTCATGGCCTCGAGAAAGCTGCGCCATTACTTCCAAGCACATGAGATCACAGTTGTCACTCGTTTTCCGCTGAAGAGGATACTACAGAATCCAGAAGCGACAGGCAGGATTGTTGAGTGGGCACTGGAACTGTCAAGCTTTGGCCTCAAGTTTGAGAGTACTTCAACTATCCAAAGCAGAGCATTGGCAGAATTCATAGCAGAATGGACGCCAACACCAGATGAAGAAATTCCAGAAACGAGCATCCCCGTCAAAGAAGCAAGCAAAGAGTGGCAGGCGTCGGCGCTGGCGTGCTGCTTGTCGCACCCACCGGAGAGCACCTCAAGTACGTAGTCCAGATGCACTTTCCCAAGGAGCAAGCAACAAACAATACTGCAGAGTATGAAGGCTTGCTTGCCGGTCTCAGGATTGTGGCAGACCTTGGGATCAAGAAGCTCATTGTCAGGGGTGACTCGCAGCTTGTCGTCCGCCAAGTGAACAAGAGCTATCAGAGTCCGTTGATGGAATCCTACGTCGACGAAGTGAGAAAGCTAGAAGAGCACTTTGACGGCCTACAGATGGAGCATGTTCCCAGAGCTCAGAACGCCATTGCCGATGGCCTATCAAAGTGCGCCACACTTAAGTTACCTGTGGAACCAGGGATCTTTGTGCTCAAGCTGACTCAACTGTCCGTAACGCCATCAACTGGACAGAGCAAGAAGAGGAAGTTTATTTCTGGTGACTATTTGCCGGCAGAGCTTCCCGAAGCCGCCGCCAAGAAGGTCCCCAAGATCAACGCCAAGAGCGCTGAGGAGCAGTCTGCTCCGGCAAGCCCCAGGGTTTGTTCCGTTGAAGCAGAAGCTCCCGACAAGTTTTGCTCCGGCAAACTTGCCGGGGAACGTCATGCTCCGGCAGAGCCGCAGGTTCTCGCCGTAGAAGCGGACGTTCCCGCAGCAACAGATTTGCCTTCCGCTGAGGAGCAGTCTGCTCCGGCAAGCCCCAGGGTTTGTTCCGTTGAAGCAGAAGCTCCCGACAAGTTTTGCTCCGGCAAACTTGCCGGGGAACGTCAAGCTCCGGCAGAACCGCAGGTTCTCGCCGTAGAAGCGGATGTTCCCGCAGCAGCAGATTTGCCTTTAGTCCTTGTTGTCGAGCCACAAGCTCCAGCATGGGCACAGCAGATTGTCCGTTTCCTTCAGACAGGAGAACTTCCCGAAGAGCAAGAAGAAGCGGAAAGAGTAGCCCGGCAGTCAAGTATGTACCAGTTTGTCGACAACACACTGTACAGAAGAAGACTCAACGGTGTGAAATTGAAGTGTATTCACCGGGAAGACGGACAAAAGCTGTTGGCAGAGATACATGGAGGCATATGTGGTCACCACATTGGCGCAAGAGCACTTGCCGGCAAAGCATTCCGGCAAGGTTTCTTTTGGCCGACAGCCCTCCAGGATGCAACTGCACAAGTAACCAAGTGTGAAGCGTGCCAGTTCCATTCCAAGCAGATACACCAACCAGCTCAAGCTCTCCAGACGATCCCTTTATCCTGGCCATTTTCGGTCTGGGGGCTCGACATCCTCGGCCCCTTTCCCCGAGCAGTCGGGGGCTTTGAGTACTTGTACGTTGCAATCGACAAGTTCACAAAGTGGCCGGAAGTGGAAGCAGTGAGGAAGGTGACAGCACAGTCAGCAGTCAAGTTCTTCAGGTCGATTGTTTGCCGCTTCGGGATCCCTAACAGGATAATCACCGACAACGGTACGCAATTCACGAGCCGCACCTTCATGCAGTACGTCCAAGATCTTGGCGCCAAGGTCTGCTTCGCTTCTGTTGCTCACCCGAGAAGCAACGGTCAAGCGGAGAGGGCAAATGCTGAAGTGCTGCGTGGGCTCAAGACCAGAACTTTCGACAGGCTGCACAAGTGCGGAAGAAACTGGATCGAGGAGCTGCCGGTGGTTCTTTGGTCGATCAGGACGACGCCAAATCGAGCCACTGGCCAGACACCTTTCGCTCTAGTCTATGGAGCAGAGGCAGTTCTCCCCACGGAACTCGTATACGGGTCACCTCGAGTGCTCGCTTATGATGAGCTTGAGCAAGAGCAGCTGCGACAAGATGACGCGCTGCTCCTTGAGGAAGACCGTCTTCAGGCTGCTGTACGAGCTGCTCGCTACCAGCAAGCTTTGCGCCGCTACCATAGCCGCAAAGTTAACGCCAGAAGTCTCGAGGAAGGCGACCTTGTTCTTCGGCGCGTTCAGTCCGCCAAGAATTCCAACAAGTTGATGCCGAAGTGGGAAGGCCCTTACCGGGTGAAACGAGTCACTAGGCCTGGCGCTGTCCGCCTTGAGACCGAAGATTGCATTCCGGTGAGCAATTCCTGGAACATTGAGCATCTTCGTAAGTTTTACCCGTAAGGCGCGGTTGCCGGAACCTCTTCCGGCAACCACCTTTTGTACAAGTCTTGCCGCTGTTGCATGTAATCCTTTGTACAAAGCCAGGCGCAGACCCCGTGCATAAGTAAAGCTCATATGCTCCGCACATCTTGTCGATTTCATGCTTTCTATTTTTTGCATATGTGATCTGACACTTTGTGCAGCACCTACTCCCCGGTAAGCAATAACGAGCCGTAAGGCTCCATATCTTTATTTTCTCTTCTTTCTTTTTCTCAAGGAAAGGAAGGTTCCCTCGCCCACAAGTTTGCCGGGGGGAAAGGAGAAGATAATGGTATGGACCAGGCGTCGTTCAAGAAAGTTTCGCCTTACCGGGAAGCAAACAACAGAAAAGCTAAGTTGCCAAAGTTTGAGCAATCAGATTTTTTAAATTTTTTAAGTTATCTCCCTTGAACGACCGCACTTTGTATGGAAAACCTGTGCGTGGAGGAACCAACTCGTAGCTAGTTGCGCCCTTACTTTGTTTCGAGTCCGCTCAACAACTTAAGTGAGCTGCAACTAGTTGCGACAAGGTTTCTTGTCGGTAGCGGCACCGCCAGCAGGCTGCTGACGTCCCGCACTCAGCGCTCGCGGCTCAGGTGCCTGCACCGGCAAGTTCCCTAAAAGCGTAGGGTAAAAAAACATACAAAGGGAGGAATCAAGTAAAGGGAATAACATTGCAATCATTACCCGGAATAGAGTTATATTACAAGATAGCTTGTCGCGGCTCTAACAGATTGTTTTCATAACATGACAAACAGCGACAAGAAAAGAAGAAAGCGGGCGGCCTAGTCTACGCGATCGCCCTCGATCCTCTTGATCCCGCTCACCTTGTCCACAATGGGTGCGACAAGGGTCTTGAGCGCCTCCAGATCAGCATCCGGCGGCAGGGTCTTGAGGACGTTGGTGAGGTTGAGGCCCGGATTGCGGAAGGCCACCTTCACCAACACTTTTTGAAGAGCTCCCGCGCAGATCTTGCGCGACTCGTCGGCTAGCTGCTTTGGGATCTTCTCCCGGAGCCGCTGGAGGGCCGTCGCCACGCCTTTGAAGAACAAGATGAGCTTGGCGCTGGGTTAGAGGTTCTCGTCGGAGGGATACCCGAGATCCTCCATCCCCAGCTGCGCCAGCTCCCTGTCAATGTCTGCGGCAACATTCACGAGACCCTCCGTCCAGTGTTCCACATTCTCCCTGAAAGCATTCTGGGCGGCGGCAGCACTTTCCAGCAGCGCCTTGTCGGCCTTGATCTCCTCCTTCAAGGCCACCTCCTGCTCCTTGGCGTCGTCCAGCGTCTTGGTCAAAGTGGTCAGCTTCAACTCAAGATCCGCGTTGGAGTCCTTGGCGGCGCTAAGCTCTTTGCCCTTCTCAGCGAGATCGGCCTCCAGCTGCGCCACCTTCGTCTCCAGCTCCTTCTTGGCGGCCTCGGCAACTGCGGCAGCATCCTCTGCTTGCTTAAGGGCTCCGCCGAATTGTTGCTCACGCGCGGCAAGCTCCTCCTCGTGGGCGTCAAGGTTGACTTTCCGCTGCGCCAGCTCGCCCTCCTGCGCAGACAGCTTTCCAGCGGCAAGCCGCTGTTGCTCTTCAACTTCGGTCTTCTCGAGGAAGAAGGCCTTCTGCGCTTCAGCGAGTTGCTCCCGCTCCTCTGCCAGGGATCGGAGAGCTTCCTGGTTGAGACTCCGGAGCTCCTGCGCGCGCTTCTCGATGTCCACTCCCGCCTTCGCGACAAGCGCCTCGCGGGATTCCAGCTTGCCTTGCCGCGCGCGATAGAGCGACAACCGCTTCCGCAGCAGCCGCTCCTCCTCAGGCTCGCCGCTGCTGCTGCTCAGCGCGTCAACCAGCGTCAGCCCAGCGGAGGCGAGCACCTCTCCGTCGAAGCTCTCCCCTTCAACCGGCGCCCTAGAGCTCGACGCCCAGGGGAGGTTGATGAAGACACCATCGCCGGCCTTCAAGTAAACGCCCGGCTAGGGCTCTTCGGAGCCTGGTGCTGCGGCAGCGGCGGACGGGTCGGCGGTCGACGTAGCGCCTGGCGCTCCTGCGGCCTCAGGGCCATCAGTGCGATCGCCAGACCCCTCGCCAGCTGCTGTAGCGGCAGCCTTGGCGGCGGTGGCGGCGGCAACCTCGGTCTCCATCGGCTCCGTAGTAGATGGGTCTGACGGCCGGAAAAGGAAGAAGAGTCAAGCAAATATCCAAGAAAAGAGAAGAAGAACCCAAGGGAAGTTTTGAAGCGAGAGGAGTACCTGTACCGGGTCCTGCAGTCGTGGTCTCCGCCGTCGGGGAGCCGCTGGTGCTGTCCCTTGCTGGAGAACTCTCCCTTGCCAGAGAACTCTCCCCTGCCGGAGGACTCTCCCTTGGCTCCTGGTGGGGCTGCTCTGCTCCTACACAAACCAACAGTCAGATGACAGCAAAGAAAGAGTATCCATGCGCGCCTAGCAGCGGAAAGTGAACCATATACTTACGCTGGGGGCTGCTCTGGAGAACAGTTGCCGGGTCCGGCAAGGTGGGTTCGTCCTCGATGACAATCACCGGGACCTTGGCTCTCTTCGCTGCTCTCTGGGCCAGAGTCCTAAAAAGGAATAGGTTCAGAGTAAAGCAAGTGAGATACAAGACAAAACAGTAAGAATTGAAGAGCTACAAGTACAACAAGAGAATCTTACTCTTCTTCTTCCTCGTCGGAGCTAAATGCAGAGAAGTCGAAGTCCGGCTCACGTCCGGCGCGAGGAGGCGGAGGAGTAGGTTCCCTTGGCCGCTTGGCGGGAGCAGTGGCGGTGGTCTGAGACGACCCCACTCCGGCTGCCGCCGCGGCGTGAGAAGCGGCAGGAGCAGAAGCGGTGGTCCGGGAGGGCCCCGCTCCAGTTGTCGTCGCAGCGTGAGGTGCTCCCGCGGCAACAGTGCTTGCCACGGTAGAGCGTGTCACACGGCGCGGCGACTGTTGACTCGCCTACCGCTCCGCTACGTCACCGGCCTTGCGGAGACGCCTTCTTGGTGGAGATGGAGGCTCTGCTTGCGGCGAGCTGCCTAAAGATGAGGAGGAAGAGGAGTTAATCTCCAGTGAGCCGCTCGTGTCCTCGGCGGGCTCGCTCGACTCGACGCCATGCCCGGCAAGCCCTTTCTGCCCGGCAAGCTCTTTCTCGCCGGCGGACTCCCCTCGCTCGGCACGGCTTGCCGCCTCTGCTGCGTCTGCCTCCTCCACGGTGAATCCAAATTCGCCCGCGGCTGCGGCTGCCACCGCCTCTTCCAGCCTAGTGGCGATGCGTGTCATCTCCGCATCAGTGGTGTCGCGGGTGAGGCTATCCTTTTCGTCGGAGCGGATCGGCACTTCTACCAAGCCATCGAAGAATTGCTGCGCGATGTCGTCTGTAGGCTCTTGCCAAGTTGGGACAATTCCATGTGAATCGCACAGCGGCATCATTGCACGGATGCGGTCAAGCGCGGAATTGTTGCACAGCGGAACGACACCTCCCGGCAACCTAAACACTTCGGGATGTTGAGGGTCGTACTTGAACAGCTCCTGGAGCATCGCGTTGAGCTCTAGAACAGTGAAGTTGAAGTTGAGGCCCGGCCGCAGCCTCATGATATCCGCCGCATTCTTGAATTCCCAGGCGGGTCTCCCCCGTTCCTGCAGGGAGGCGATGCGGCGGCGAAGAAAATCTGCGCCAACAGCGCCTACAGTGAGCCCGGCAAGCCTGAGGCGTAGGATCCGGGTGATGGCAATCTTCAGCCTATCATCCTCCGGGGCCACGTCACTCCAAACGCCGCCGCGTGCTACTGGGGCTTGACGTCGGGCGGTAAACGGCTGTGGGTTCTCCTCGACAATCTAGCACCAGTCTGCTCTCCATTCCTCCCACTTGCTGCGGAACTCTCCTTCCAGATAAGTGTCCTTCTTGCCGGCCCTCGAGATCCAGGCGATTCCGCCGGATAAAGGCTCTCCTCTCTCTACTCGGGGCATAAAGAAGTAGCGAAAAAGGGCTACATTGGGATGGGCTCCGACAAAGTTTTCGCAGAGATGTGCGAAAACTGCCATGGTCAGAACAGCATTGGGGTGAAATCAAGGAGGTGGAACCCGTAGGTGTTCATAATATCGCAGAAGAACTCAGAGAAAGGCGGGCAGAGCCCGCAGTAGAAGAACAAGGCGAAGAAAGGATATCCATTTGGAGCCGTCTTCCAAGCGGCGGCTGGAAGTACCTTCGTGCGCGGGTGCGCTCGCGTCTCCGTCGACCAGAAGAGGTAGTAGTTCTCCCTCAGCTCCCTCGCGGCAAGCTTGGGGGGGAAGACTGCCCGCTCCTTTCTCAGCGCCGCAAGCCGCTGCGCCTCCGTCGACTTCACAACCTTCCCCTTGTCGGCTCTCGGAGCCATGGCGGAAGTGGTGGAGGAGGTCGACGGTGTCGGTGGTGCTAGTGGCGATGGGGGGCGGGGCGCTGCTCTCTTTCAGATTCGGGAAGACGAGGGAGCGGCGGAGATTTCCGAGATTGAAGCAGCAACCGGCGAATGGGCGAACTACCCCTGTTTCCCCTGCTTATAAAGAGGGAGAGGGCGGACGTTCCGCATTTCCGAATAAAGAAACCACCCACGATCTCTCCCACGACGCCGCATTCAACGCGTGCCGTTCGGGGAGGGCGCGGTGGATACGGGGAGAGATACGGCGTAACCTAGGCCGCGCGTGCCCGTGCCCTGTTTTGGGCCTGGCCCAACAGCGCTCGGCACCGTGTATGGCCCAGGCCCGGGGGCTCCTGTCGGTGTACTAGAGTAGGGGTACCTTAGTATCCCGAACTTGTGCACGGGCAGTCGCAGCATCCCGCGGCAAGGCTTGCCGGGTGACCGCCAAGGTCCTCCGTGGTTCCTTTGGAGCCATTCAAGAACAAAGTATCCAAGCCAAGGAGACAAGACCCCGGCAAGAGGAGCTTGCCAGGAAGGCCAACCAAGGCATCTCAAGACCCCGGCAAGAGGAGCTTGCCGGGAAGGCCAACCAAGGCATCTCAAGGAACTTGCCGCGACGCGCCACACGTCCCCACAAGGCCCGGTGAACGACAAGCTCCCGGACGCGACAAGGCAATGACCGCAGCAAGGCGCTTGCCGTGGCAAGCCACCACTCTGTGCCCGCGCTCCAGCGCATCCACCAACGTGTCGCTCTAGGACCCTTCCAGGCGTACGTGGCGGGAGGCTGTGCAGCCAGGGGTGCGCGGTGGCAAGCGGCGCTGACAAGATCGCCATCGTGGCGAGCGGTGGCGTCCCTGACGGTCCCTTTTGCACTATTTAGACGACGCAGACGGGCATTTAATGCCCTTGTCCCCTGCCGTCAGGGTTAGGTATGATACACTGTAGTAGGTAGATGTACCTATTGCAACACCTTTCCATTTTTACCCTTGTCTACGTCGCCACCTGTCGGTGACCCCTTGAGCATATAAAAGGAGGCCCGTGCGCAACGTAGAGCGGGGGGAGAGAACACTCACGCTCGGTCTCGCTAGCTGCTGGGGTGTACTGTAGCACTCCGCGCTCCCGAGCAAGAACTCAATACAAACCACAAAGCAGGAGTAGGGTTTTACGCATCCGTGCGGCCCGAACCTGGGTAAACTGCTCGTGTGCTTTGCCTCGATCCGCTCTTCGTGCGACCCTCGCCCCCACCGAACCGAAAGGGACTCGGTCCGCCGGTCCCATAGGTGCTCGTGGATCAGAACCCCGGCAAGAAGTATCAAGCACGGTGCGATTGTTACCAGAAAGCCGAGCATAAAATTTTTGAATAATCATTTCTCTTGAGAGCTCATGATTGGGGCATGAATATAACATTGATTTAAGCCTCCCCCAAGCTTGAGTGATGCTTTCTCCTTCGCGAGGCCAAAAATTATATATATAATTGTGATCACGATGAACAAGATGCATAGGATAAAACTTTTGATGAAATTCCAATTTCAATCGTTTGTAGTTCCAAGACTCCATATCATCACATAGCCTATACCTTGTCGATGCATCTCCCCTCAAAGATAAAGGGAAGACCTTCTTATTAACAACATCTCCGGGTACACCTGCAAGCTTAAATAATCCACAAACTTTATCCACATATATTAGATGCTCATCAGGATGTTTTGTTCCATCTCCTAAAAAAGGATTAGCTAGAAGTTTTTCTACCATACCCAAAGGAATTTCAAAGCAAGCATTTTCATTTTCAGTAGGTTCAGAAGGTTGAGGAGCAACTCTTTGCTCTACTGGTCGGGGTAAAGATACCCCGAAAAATCCCCTCAGAGGATTACTTTCCATAGTAACAAGTGACAGTAAATTTCAGCACACTATATAAATTTTTCCTTACCAAATTCCACCTACCAAAGGCCCTTCACTCCCCGGCAACGGTGCCAGAAAAGAGTCTTGATGACCCACAAGTATAGGGGATCTATCGTAGTCCTTTCGATAAGTAAGAGTGTCGAACCCAACAAGGAGCAGAAGGAAATGATAAGCGGTTTCCAGCAAGGTATTCTCTGCAAGTACTGAAATAAGTGGTAACAGATAGTTTTGTGATAAGATAATTTGTAACGAGCAACAAGTAACAAAAGTAAATAAGGTGCAGCAAGGTGGCCCAATCCTTTTTTTAGCAAAGGACAAGCCCGGACAAACTCTTATATGATGTAAAGTGCTCCCGAGGACACATGGGAATATCGTCAAGCTAGTTTTCATCACGTTCATATGATTCGCGTTCGGTACTTTGATAATTTGGTATGTGGGTGGACCGGTGCTTGGGTACTGCCCTTGCTTGGACAATCATCCCACTTATGATTAACCTCTATTGCAAGCATCCGCAAATACAACAAAAGTATTAAGGTAAACCTAACCATAGCATGAAACATATGGATCCAAATCAGCCCCTTACGAAGCAACGCATAAACTAGGGTTTAAGCTTCTGTCACTCTAGCAACCCATCATCTACTTATTACTTCCCAATGCCTTCCTCTAGGCCCAAATAATGGTGAAGTGTCATGTAGTCGACGTTCACATAACACCACTAGAGGAGAGACAACATACATCTCATCAAAATATCGAACAAATACCAAACTCACATGACTACTAATAGCAAGACTTCTCCCATGTCCTCAGGAACAAAAGTAACTACTCACAAAGCATAAACATGTTCATAATCAGAGGGGTATTAATATGCATATAGGATCTGAACATATGATCTTCCACCAATTAAACCAACTAGCATCCACTACAAGGAGTAATTAACACTACTAGCAACCTACTAGCACCAATCCCGGACTTGGAGACAAGAATTGGATACAAGAGATGAACTAGGGTTTTGAGAAGAGATGGTGCTGATGAAGATGTTGATGGAGATTGCCCTCTCCTGATGAGAGGAGCGTTGGTGATGACGATGGCGATGATTTCTCCCTCCGGGAGGGAAGTTTCCCCGGCAGAACAGCCCCGCCAGAACCCTAGATTGGTTCCGCCAAGGTTCCGCCTCGTGGCGGCGGAGTTTCGTCCGAGAAGATGGCTTATGATTTTTTTTCCATCGAAAGAGTCCATATAGCAGAAGATGGTCACCGGAGGGCCACCAAGGGGCCCACGAGGTAGGGGGCGCGCCCAGGGGGGTAGGGCGCCCCCCCCCCCACCCTCGTGGGCAGGGTGTGGCCCCCCTGGTGAAGTTCTTGCGCTCAATGTTTTTTATATATTTGGAAAACATCATCCGTGAAGTTTCAGGACTTTTGGAGCTATGCAGAATAGGTCTATAATATTTGCTCCTTTTCCAGCCAGAATCCCAGCTGCCGGCATTCTCCCTCTTTATGTAAACCTTGTAAAATAAGAGAGAATAGGCATAAGTATTGTGACATAATGTGTAATAACAGCCCATAATGCAATAAATATTGATATAAAAGTATGATGCAAAATGGACGTATCACAAATCCTATTGGTTTTCGCGGGGGGTGTCAATTTTACAAGCTTTTGCATGCTGAGTGTGACTATGAATTTTATATATTTATGGAATAACCTTCTTATCTACGAGTTCTTCGGCCAAAGGCTCCTGAATACCGCTTGTTGGGCCCTTGATTCCGAAGTACCAGTACCGAAGGCAGACTTGAATGCATTTGATTGGGAAGTGGCCTAGAAGGTGCTTAAAGATAGGTGACAGTTGTGAAAACCAAGTTTAGTCGACTTGTCGACAACAACTGACCTTTCTTTCATCAAAAGTAGGAATGAAAGCTGGCATGCAGATAAGGAAATCTCTTTTCTTCTCTTTTACTCGGCTAAAGACCTTCTAAAAGAAGAAGCAATAAATACAAAAGTGCTAGGTTTGGATTTGAGTGAGATCCTGGATCGATAGCTTCAGATATCCCCTCAGACTGGAATGAGAATTTCGATAGATTTCTTTTCTTTAAAGCATAGTTGCAGTTAGGTTATGCTCCTTTGCTTCATCCCTATAGTCTAAGGATTGCCAATCAAACAGTAGCAGTAGACTAGCCATATTCATCTTTTATAGTCTCATGTTTCCCCCTATTTAAAATGGTCAGCCTGCGCAGCAGGAAAAAAAGGCACTCTAATCGTACTCGAGCCCTGCCCCAATAGGGCTTACTTACCCGAGTCAGTTTTTTCCTTCCTGTGCAAAAGCAAGGCCTCTTTCTTGACTTTAGTTGAATGCCATTTACTAAGCTATCTTCTTTTTTCTTCTTCTGGCAAAAGCACATTTTATTATTTTTAATGAAGCAAGACGAAAGGTCATTTCTCCAATCTGGGGAATAATAGTGAGAGCAATCGATCGGAGAAGCCCCCCTAGTATTGAGAATGAAAAAGTAGATTCATTCCCCAGGTGTGTGTGTGCGCGCGCGCTTTCCATGGGCCTGATATCAATTTCTTCTTAAGCTATTATATCCTCCGAAGTGAAGTGGGTTGGTCGGAAGCTAGACTCCAACAACATCGATACTCAAATAACCGGCTCTAATACATACATGGCTTAGAACCTTCGATCTTCAAACATTATTCCCAGTTCAGGTGGTTAGGTACCAAAGGTGATAAATAGGCCCAATTTCTCCTTTTATACTAGATTTCCTTAACAAGGGCATCCAATTCTTGAAACAAGTCACGCTCCCTTCTATTTCCACTTTTACTTTCATGCCTAGTTCTTTTGTTTATGTTTAATTTTCAAATCCCTTCTAACATGAATGATTTATTTGTGTTGTCGAGTACTAATAACAAGAAATCTGTGATCAATATCTCATGTGTTGTTGTTATCTGGACCTTGTGGACCACTCGAAATAACTTGTGTTTTTAGGGCTTGGTTTGGGAAAGTGTCAAACATTTGCTGGGAAAAGCAAATGCTCTTATCCATCAATGGAGGATACTATGTTAGGGAAATCAATCGATGCTGCTACGAGGTGCATGCTACTGCTAGACCGTCGAAGAAGCGAGCTATTGAGCATTGTGTGGCACTAAAGTCACACTATGTTGTGAGGAAAGCACCATGGGGCATTGCGTTGCGAGCTCATTCCGGCTAAGCCTCGATGGTGAAAAATGAAATAGCTAGCCTCTGTTTTCCCTTCCTTTTAGTGGTGGAGTCTCTCATAATCGTTTATGTTTATGTTAGATGATGTAATACTTCCGGGATGCTTGGGAAGACATGGCTCACCTACTCAAGTTCGGGCTCGTGCGTTGTGAACAGTAATGTTGCTCCTTTGTGGCTTCGTTTTTTAATAAAATGAGGTGGGGGCACCTTTCTTTCAATAATAAATAAATTTATTATTTTTACTAAACTTTTATATTTATGAATAACAATTTCTAATAACTTTTTATGGCAATTAACTAGATGATAATAGTCCTAAATATTAATAGTAGTCCTTTATGCCATATTTGTAATGTCTAACATTAAAAAATATGAACGCATTGTGCTAAATTTGATTAAATTTTTAATTATAATTATGCTACTATTTTTGTTTTTATACATTGCACCTTAAAAGATGCTTAAACTCAATCCTCCAAAATGTGAGAAAAATAGAAAAACACAACATGTTTTTATGGGTATATTTGTGATACTCCCCTCAATATAGTTTTTATATCTTAGTGTGTATCCCTAAATATCTTCATAGAGATCCCTAAAGCATATGCTCTCAGAAATATCTAATAGTTGTTTCTGGTTTACAATTAATTATACATAAATAAATAAATAAAATTTAGAGTATAATATGTTTACGAGCAGCTTCTCACTGAATCATTAGCTATATGATCCCTTTTGGGGTCATATGTGTCTCACATGTTACACATTCATTGATACATGTCGATGGAATAGCTAAACTAGTCCTACTCCCTCCTTCCATCTATATAGGGCCTAATGCGTTTTTTAAGACCGTCTTTGACTATTGACAAGATTAATAGTACATGACATGCATAATATGAAAATTATATCATTGAAAGCTCCTTTCACACACGAATTTAACGGTGTGCTTTGTGTAAGTTGCATGTCATATACTATTGCTCTAATATTTGATCAAAGTTAGCCTCGAAAAACGCATTAGGCCCTATATAGATGGAAGGAGGGAGTACGTGGAATCCGCATGTCTGGTCAACATAATTGAAAGATAATCAACAAAAGTCCAAGAAAATCACCACGTGAACAAGTCAAAGGAAGAGGAGAAATAAAAGACAAAGTCAAAGATGAATCCAAGAAGCAAAGAAGCCCAAGTTTAGAAGAGACCCAAATCTCCAAGGCACACTAATGGATGCATGAGAAGGAGTGGCTCACCATGCCACATGAGAGAGAGGGGGGGGGGGGGGGGGGGGGGGGGAGGGAGAGAGTACATCCTAAGTAAACTATTAGTAGCCTCATATATTGACTTGTTTTCACGTTATTGGTTAATAAATTTGACAAGTTTTTCCTAGGCTTGTACTAGTCTCTTTGGCATAATAGCCATATTACATTGTAATGGTTAATAACGTAATAAGTATTGGCAGTAGCGGACCCAAAATCTCGATTTTTGGGGTGTCATAGTGTAATAATTATGAAAACATTACACAATAAATATATATTTTGAGCGGGGGAAAATAATATATTTTGGTCTAAACATCGTTGTACTCTCGAGAAAAAGTCTTAAAATTGCATTAGTTTGCCAGGCATCTAGCGTTAAGTACATTGTAAACATTATTTTTTAAAATTTTGCGGGGATGGTTGGATGGCCGACTCCCCTACCATTGTCCGTGGACTCGTCCGAACGTGTTCGCACGCATTTGGTGTTTTTTGTCTTTGATGAACCACGTTGGGGTTGCCCTTAGCTTATGAAACTACCAACGGTGAGAGGCCTAAACTAGCTAGCATGTGCATTTTTTCTTTTATTCAGCTGTTCTTTTAATCTGGACTACTTAAAAAGAACGTAAGGTTCCCATTTCATCTTTCTTTTCACCTTATATCTGCATTTTTAGTTAATTCAATGGCTTTTTTCATTGCCTTTCGGAATGATACTCTACTTTTTAATTGGAAAGCTATATATTCTGCAAGAATGTTAGGCTATCTATAAGGTTCTTTAACTTTTTCGATAGAAATATTAAATCTCTGGTTTACAGAGTTAATTTCCTTTTGTAGATTTTTCTCTAATTCTTCGATTGCTCCTTTTTTCTTTAATAAATTTGGGAATCCAATATGAATTATGACGTGGATCGTATCGATTTCTTTTTGGATTTCTATATGCGTAATTACTTCGGAACTCCAACTAAGTAGAAAAAGACACTAGAGTGTGGCTACACGTGGTATAGGGCTGCTCGTCCCGCCTGGTGTTGAGGGAAGCTAAAGTGGAACTCTCACATACATGTTCCTTGAGTTTTTAGCTTGCTAAATGATACAGTCCTCGCTGATGGATCGGCAAATACTCCACGTCAGCGGCTATCAGCTAACGTTATGAGCCGTTAGTGGTGGTTCGTTGCCTATAGTGTTGTAATCCGGAATCAAAGTTTTGTGATAACCGTGTTGTTTACTTTCAGTGTTGTTTATTGTTCACAGCTGGATTGAGCTCAGTTGAGAGTGTCATGCTCTGTCAATATCTGTTGCGGGAGTTGTCATTCTCTGTTACTAGAGTTGTCAATCTCTTCGTTCAACTTTCTATGTATGATAATCAATCACCTTAATTTACTTACCTTGTGAATCAATTCTACTTTAATCTACTTACCAAACATCTAATCAAAATATAAAGTAATTCATGGTTACAATGTGATGAACATTTATTTACACAACCGCATTATTATTGGTAGGTAAATTACAAGATAACGTACTAGTAGAATATTTATATCCCGTTTACAACGCACGAGCATCGCTCTAGTTAACACACACACAAAAATGCGCGGCCATTCAGCTGTCCTTTTACACTAGCGCACATACAGTACATAATTTCCCTGCGCGACAACGTTGCATGCGATCATTTTTCCGGAATCATGCAAGCAAGCTAGGCAGTGGCAGGGAATCAGATCGGCCGAGCCCGCTTCGGTGAGTGGTGTGGCTAGCTAGCTGGCCGGTTGGGCGCGGTCGTGAATGCGATCACGAGCTGGTGGGAGGGGACAGGCAACGACCGGCGGCCCCAGCGGGAAAGGCGTGGCCGGCCCCCTACCGGATCGGGTCGACGGCAGCGGCACGAGATGTGCGTGCATATGCGTCTGTTTGTTTATTATTGGCGGTGCATGCATGCATACGGGCGAGACTTGCATGGGCCTCGCTTGCGTGCCTCGCCAGCTCGCCCTCTTGTCTGGGTCCGTTGGGCAACCCCTGCGCGCACGAAAGCTGGCCGGTGCTATGCATCCATATGCGTGTGTGGCTGCTCACAATGTTTGCCTAGACCGTCACAGTATCCCTCGCGTTGTCGTTGCTTCATCGGGTCACGGGTCGGGCCGGCCAAGCAAGTGGGTCGTGGCATCTACGTCGACCGGCATCATCATCAGCTCGCTAGCTAATGCTGTCTCTCCATCAACCGTTTGAACCAGGCAAAGTAACTAGAACTAAGAGATTAAGCTACGCACTCCCAAAACTCCGTAGAACTAGCTAGTATTACTCATGTTAGACGTTCACAGGATAAGGTTAGCCATTGTTCAGCTATTTTTGCTCGTGCGGAAGGTGGAACCATGGCATGGTTAGGGCCTGGCCCTCCTAATGCGGTTGAGCTCAACATTTGTTGATTGTGATCCTCAAGTGGTACGTTGAGTAATACTGTACATATTTTACCCGCGCAGAAAAAATGTGAAGAATAATTAAGCAGGGTGGGGGAAAAGGTGATCGACTGGCCAACAAAGTACGTACTACGTACTCCCTCCGTTTCAAATTACTCGTCACAGATACATCCGTATCTGTGACGAGTAATTTGAAACGGAGGGAGTACGTAGTAGTGTCACTTTCTTACCCGAGTAACCCGTACTAGTACAGTTTTTTTTTTTGAAAAAATAGTTAACTTATACGTAGAGCGTGACATGCATGACCGTGGCTCGCCGCGACCGTGAAGACCAGAGTCCATCCAGACTGGCCGAGCCGCGCGCGACACGTACGTACGTGTGGCACGGCCCCGCCAGACCCGCCGCATGTGCCAGACAGGCCGGGGGCCCGCCACCAGGCAGCGCTGGGAATCTGCCCCGACCCGGTCCATTACTCGCGGGCCCGCCTGTCTGCCGGGGCCCAGACACAGCACCTCCCTCGCTGTCCCCCCGGCCCACCCGTCACCGCACCGCGCCATCCCTGTCCTCGCGAGCGTGTGAGAGCAGCTAGCCGAGGAGCACGCAACCACCAGCCAGCCATCACCAACCCGGCCCCGTCCCTCCCGCGCTATATATGCGGGGGCAGCCGCGCAACCCAAGCGAAGCAACGTCCGCACCCCAACCTCAACCGCACGCTACGCTATCCAAGCCTCACGCACTTCTCATTTCCCAGCGACCTTGTTCGCCGGCTCGAACGTCCGTCCATGGAGATCATCGACGCGGAGCTGCGGCTCGGCCCGCCCGGCAGCGGCGACGCGGCGTTCGGCGCGCAGAAGAAGCGCTCGTTGTCGACAGTGGCGGCGGCGGCGGCCACCAGCGAGGCCTCCGGGACCGACGACCACGACGCCGCGCCGGCTTCCAAGTAAGCGCCGGCCACCACAAGGCTACGCCCTGCGTGCTTAGCATATGCATGCGCTAGTTGTGTAGCTGTGGGACAGTAGCTAATGGAATTTTTGGTGTGTGCGCGCAGGGTTCAGGTGGTTGGGTGGCCGCCGGTGGGGGCGTACCGGAAGAGCACGTTCCAGTCGGCGTCGGCGGCGAAGGAGAGTAAAGTCGCCGGCGAGGCCGGGAAGAGAGGGGGGCTGTACGTGAAGGTGAGCATGGACGGGGCGCCCTACCTGCGCAAGGTGGACCTGCGGACGTACGGGGGGTACGGGGAGCTGCGGGCCGCGCTGGACGCCCGATTCGGCTGCTTCTCCTCCTGCTCCGGCTCCTCGCCGGACAACGGCCAGTTCGCCATGGCCTATGAGGACAAGGACGGCGACCTCATGCTCGCCGGCGACGTCCCGTGGGAGTAAGCACACAAACCTCCATCTCATACCAGTTCACATCTTTGGTGTGGATTTACGTACGTACACTAGAAACTAGAAAGTGAGCCTAACTAACGAGTGGTTGTTCGTTTGGTTTTGCAGCATGTTCATCTCCTCCTGCAAGAGGCTGAGGATAATGAGAAGCTCGGAAGCACGATGATGGCGACGAAAAGGACACGATCGAACACGCACACACACACACATACATGAAGCGATCTGGAGACGATGGAAACCGGCCGTGGCACATGATGAGGAGACGGGCACACGCGCGCATGGGCCAGATGCATGATCAGGCCATGGGTGAGCGGCGACGGAGGCCGGCCGTGAGCCGGGCTACGCGGGCACGCGCGCGTCTGGCATGCACGTACGCACGCTCTGTGAAGCACTCCATCCATCCGCTCGGTACGAACGCGAGGCTGGGTCCAGGACTCACAGGGCGCGCGCTCCGGCGGGTCAGGCCGGCCGGCCGGATCGGCGTGCAGCACTAGCAGTAGCGGCAGCAGTACTGTTTTGTTGTACTAGTAGGTAGTACATGCATCTACTGATGTACAGTCAGAGGTTCAGGTTCAGCCAGCCATGTAGTAAGAAAGAACTGGAACTTGTGTGTAGATAAGTTCTCTGCTTAGTTTGTAGTTAATCTAATCTTTTGTACCGCCGAGGAACTGGGACACGGATCATAAAATGAGAGGGAGATTAAGCTCCAAATATGGTCGTTTTTTCATCCCTCACAGATGAGCACATTTGCTTTGTGTCTGCTGATGAATGATGATGGCACAAGTCATGTCGAACTGGTGGTGGTGGTGGCGCGTGAACTGTCGATCCCATCGCAGGATACGTCCGATCAAGAAGCGATGTTTCATCATATTCCTTCCCCCTGTGGCGGTGGCGCCATTGCCAGGCACTCCCCTCGCTTTTCCCTTCTCCTTCCATACGACTGTACCACTTCTCCCTTCTCTTTTCCTGTGGATACATTCCTTCCAAGGACAGTACACACAAACCAGATCAATCCGAATGAAAACAAACCTAAACATCGATACCAGCACCAGCATCCGATGACGATTTCTGCCAAAGACTCACATTCGACTTATTCTCTTTTGTTTTGCAAACGGATAACGCGCACAAATCCCGGAGTCACTGCTCCGTGCAGCGGCGCGAACGTAGAGGAATCACTGCATACGAATGTAGAGGAGTCACAGCAAGTCTGCAACGTACGTCACACACAGCATAACCGGGACCTCCACCCCCATGGCTGCACGAGCAACCAAAAATCCTGGCCAAAACGCAGGCGCGGGATAAGGAAGCGTAGCTGCCGATGTACTGCTCCAGTAAGTAACATTGTACTCCTACGCTACGGTACTATACACGTGCCCGGTAAAAAAACAAAAACAAGGGCGATTTGATTGCAAGAGGGTAAGGTTGAACGTTCTTCTTATAGGCGATGGCTAGCTACGGACAAGGGGCACTAGACCCACCATGAACCATGCCATATTGCCATGCATGATGATGGTGGTGATACAGATGCGGACCAGACAGTGGGGAGACAACAGTGCAGCGGCATCACGCGTTACCAGGTCATGGGATCCCAGCAGCGGTGGGCAGGCCCACAACCCACAGGCCACAGCCTAGCAGACCATACTCGGCAAGGAGACGGTGAGACCGTGTAGCATGGCTTTCAGGCAGGAGCACAGCGTGTGTGCGCCCGAATGGAGCTGGCACCAAGTTGTAAAGAGTTGAACACATAGTCAGGGATAAGAACGAGCAATGTCGGTCGGTGTTTTACGACGGTTAGTTCTTCTGTTTCTGAAAGACAAATGGACGGGAGCAACAGGAGGGTTCATTTTACATCAGAGAGAGCGAGCGTACAAAATCAACTGCTTGCTCAGGCACACTTGCTGGCTGGGTTTCTTTCTCCATTTTCGAATCGACGAGCCATGAATGAAGCCGCGCTTTGGGATGGAACACATCTTGGTTTCTGCTCTTCTAGAGGATCGGAATATTCATTCATTCATTCATTCATGCCTGTTGAGATGGACAAGAAGCAGCAAGCATCATCAGACTTTTGTATAATATTGAGTACAGGGCTACAAGGTGACATGGTATCGGTGATGTTGTACGCAGGCAGACAAATGGTACAAAGGTAACCAACTAAGATATTATTCCCAATGATATAGCTTCCCCACTTGTGTAAAAAGTCCAAGCATAGCCAACTTACAGTTATACGCATACATACATACATGCTACACACCCAGACACCATGTGGAAAGATTTCTCTTCATTTGTCGGATTTTATTATTCTAACTGTTCTTACAGAGATCTACTTACGATAAATAACCACACTACAACTGCGTCTGACTAGAAACCCGAGAGTTTCAAACCATCAGAGTTATTTTCAGTCATATATAGATATCATGACAAAATGTACGAAGGCTAAAGCATGTACGCAAAGTTATACCTGCTTCTTCTTCTTCGGTCTCCTTTTGCGGCGTGGCTTATGAGCATCAGAATTTGAACTCAGAGTGCTGTTGTGATCTCCAGAAAGATTTGATGCTCTTCTATTTTTGAACGAGTTACCGCTTGTGCTGGTCGAAGCATTGCCAGAGCTGGACACCGCACGTTTATCCGCAGATCTAGCTCTATTAGGTGGTAATGAGCGAGGTGGTGGCATAAGCACTCGAGCATCTCTCTGCCGCTGCATTGCACAGTAGTGGGCTTAAATATAAGGAAGCAAAATTGTGACAGCTGATTGGAAACACTGGAGACACAGTGCAGAAAACAACCTGGTTCTTTTCATCACTCGACATACCAGACGCTGCCCTACCTGAAGCACCAGGTTCTCTGCAAAAAAATAAGCATTAGGATATCTTTCCTTACCATGCAACATTTATGCAGTGATGAAGTCACTGAACATACGATGTTAAAGCAAAACAGATACAAGGTTACGATCCAGCCTGAGAAAATCTGTGGGGAATAATTTATTAGAAAATATGATGTTTTCCCACCACGAAATGAAATGATTCAAACTGCATGAGCATCAACCAACTATTAAAATGATTATAGACCCTGTTTTTCAGGAACCAACCTTGTCCCTTGACTTCAAAACTAAGCTGAAGATGACATTTGCCACGGGAAAATCATCCGGTCACAAAAAATGCTATCTTGCAGACCCAGATAGGATATTTTGCAGCAGTAAAAGCAACATTGCATGGATCACTTACATATCATGATTATTCACAGATAGTTTTTGGATAACCCAATTTCATTAACACACTCAAACTCTATGCAATAATATAAGCCGAACTAAACATTAATTGATCACCCCGTGTAATGTTCTCAGAGTAACAAATTTACGCATGATATACCACTGGGAACCTAATAGCAAGTACAATGCCCAAGAGTTGTGAATCATACTTTGTACTTTTATCGGTAAGCTCATCATCTGCCTCTTCATCACTTGAACTTCCAGACATAAAGAAGTCATCTTCACTCACATCCAAGGTGTCATCGTCACTGGCTGTCTCTGTCGGGTGATGCAAAACAAAATTTAGTGATTTAGACAGTAGATATCTAGCCAACATGTGGCACATATTTCAATGTAAAGATGAAGGTTGAAGATGCAATCATAATCTAGAAAATCAATAATTGAAAGCTAATCAAGAGGAACATGCACCTTCTAAGTCCTTTCCATTTGCTGCAGCAGCGATGAGATTCTCCTTGATCTGTTTACGCCATGTATTCCTTTTCTCCACAATATCTGGGGTATTACCCCCGGTGAATAAAGGGAAATATTTTTCTTCCTTTGGGAAAAACTGCACCACCAAAGATAAATAACCTTTAGATGAAAATTAAAGCAGGCTCAATGATTCTAGAACAAGTACCAGCCATGATGGAGACCGAGGATACTCCTTGGTCCTAAAGAAATATACTAAATCCCATGCCAAAAAAATGGTTCAGAAAGCAAGAGAAAGAACATCAGTGAGCTTACTCTAACATATTCAAGATCTTCTCGCAATGTTGCCAGCTTGTTGCTGGCCTCATCAGCATTTATCCGTTGCTGTTTGTCAAGACGCCTTATCATCCTCTCAATCTTTCGCCTCTCTGTGAAGTTAGAATACCCACATCAAGAAAATGATAAGTTCATACAGGCAGACACAGTCACAAAGGACACTAGAAACGAATACGAACAGAGATAAGAGACCACCGACCAAAAAACTTTATCTTTCTATCCCTCAACTGTATTGTTCGTTGCATGGCCTCTTGAGTCTGATTCTCTTGCCGTTTCTTTAGTTCTTCCAATTTCTTCTCTTGAGCCACCCTCATGTCATTAGGAAGGTCCTGTAGATAAAATATGAAACATCTCAATACAGGGCTCAAATGTATGAAGGGCTAAGGCTAAGATGTGTTCTGCAAAATGGCACCAGATACATATGAAGAGGCCCCAAGTCTGCCAGAACTTGTCATTTTGGAAAAGCTTTGAGCATGTATTCTTTAATTTGGATTAGTGTGAATCAAAACATATGTATGTACATTAGACATCGTGCATGCCAGGTCTGGAAACATGGATATGGCCCAAAACCAGTGTATCAGGCCCAGATACTCGGATACATTCAGATATGCACAAATATGTATCTCATACGTGTCAAAGGAATTTCTATTTTTCCAAAAAAAAAAAACTGGGATACCTTTCCAGAATACGTAAAAACCCTACACTCCATCCATATACAGAACACCCCGCTGGCCCCCATGCCCACCAGAGAGCCGCCGCACTGGCCCTACCTGATCACCGCCACACCAGCAAGGATGAAGAAGGCCAGCCTCCGGTGCTCCCTCCCCGCATCTGAGAACCATCACTGATTCCACCATTTTGAGCTCCGGCACCCCTAATCCCTCCCCCTTGACCTAAGCGCCTCCAGCCCTCCACGCGAGGAAGGAGGCCAGCCTCCAGTGCTCCCTCTCCGCCCATCTGTCGCTGCACTGGAGAAAAAAGAGCTAGCCACTGCGCCACCCAACGGGTTTGAGCGCCGCCTTTTTCTCCTTCATTTACTCCCAGGCTCCGACCAGATAGACAACATTTTTCTTGGCCATGGTCAGTTGAGACTTGACCCTTTCAGTTCTTTGCCTGCTGAAGTTGGTCTTCTCATTGTCTAATGTTGTATATGCCTCGCGCTGTTTTAGGATGTGCCGGAAAATATATATATGTAACAGGCCTTTGTGGAATCACGTGGACGTCTTAGAAGGAGGTGCAGGAGGTGGAGGAATTGCACGATTCAGATGCAAGTATTGTACTCAGGAATACAAAGGAAGCTACAACAGAGTCAAAGTGCATTTGCTTGATTTCCAATAAGGGGGGCAGATCATGCCCAAACGTGACAGGGCATACTCTTTGGCGGCTTCAGATTGAAGTTGCAGTGGCAGAAGAAAACTAAGATCATATTTACACTGCATTTTCATGTTTCTATCACCTTATTAGTATTCCTAAACTGTCCTGTTTTATCTGCACTTCTGAATAAATAAACTGCTAAGCTTGTTATTCAGAAAATTAGGGCGACCTGCTAAGCTAGGATAAATAAACCGCTCATCATTGATCTAGAGTCCAAGACTGTACTCCCAAATAGAGAACAGCAATCACATGTTATTCCTGAAAATTTTCAGATGTATCTAGCTAAGGCTTCCTACACAGCATCAGATAATACGGTTTTGAAGCAACATTGGACATATACCAGTACCAAAGCAAGCATCATCAAGCCAGCTACAGCACTAACCCTCTTGAAAGTTGAAACCCTTAGAGCTGGCACTAAACACAGCCAACCGCAAGCAAAATGAGGCACCAGAGAACCATCAATGACTGCAATCCCTACACTAGCAACTGGCAATCGACACTAATCGAGCCATATTTTTAATCAACGAAGCCCAAGCAAGCACTGCTGGACTCATAACAAGCATCACCAGTCCACAAGACGCGGCTGCTGGAAGGTAGCCAGCCACAGGCGGGCGGGGAGAGCCCCAGTACCTTGCGGAGGAGGCGCTCGGTGGAGCGGATCTGGTTCTTGAGCGTAGCGGTCTTGAAGGTGGCGGCGCGCTTCCGCTTCCGGTCGGGGGCGGGGGCAGACGCCGAAGGCTTGGGGCGGCGTGCGGCCGGGGCGCGGCGGGGCTGGCCGCCGTGCGCCATGGCCGGAACCCTAGGGCGGAAGAGGAGGAAGGGGTCGTCGCTTGTGCGTGGCGTGCGGGGTGACGTCTGAATGGCCCTGGGGTTCCTCGGTTGGGTTGGGCCGGCTCGGTCTTAACTCTCGAGCGTTTTGCCCGCCCATGTACAGTACAATGCTCGGCCTGCCATGCGCAGATGCGCTTCAGCGTTGCCGTCACCGGCCGGGCTGTCAGTGACCCACAACTGTTCTTATTTTGTTCGTGTGGTGACCTAGAACTGTTGGTAGTACTCAAATGGTGACACGTCAGCTGCCTGAAATCTTTTCCTTATCTGGTGATCTTTGTCAACAAAGAGCTTGTGCTTGGCAGAGTACCATGGGGCTCTTCGGATAGGAGCCCTCGTCTGCCCAGCCAAAATATTAACGTTGACTTGAGACTTTACGTCTTTTCTCGATGGATTTCAAAGTTTTGGCATGTCAACTTATTTCAGTTTTTCCCCTCTATTTTTCGTCAATTCACTAGAGAGACGAGGTGGCCGAATTGCCCGTCAATATTTTTTGGTGCGCCCATGATTTGGCAGCTTGGGTAAGAACCAAACAACCCCATGTGTTACATATTTTGAGACTTGGTTAGGTGTGGGAATGGTTGTCTGGGAGATACAATGTTTGTAGGTAATGCTTCATCAACTTGGCAGGTGATCACCTACGGTCTAGAGGTCTTGAAGAATGGGCTGATTTCGAGGGTCGGCAATGGTCGGAGCATTCATATTTGGAGCGATCCATGATTGCCGAGTCCCCCGTCATACAAACCCATGTCACCCCAAGGAAGATACAGGATGTGTCGGGTCTCTGAATTGCTCACAGGCCGAGGCACTTGGAATCAAGATCTAATTCATCAACACTTCCTCACTAGCCGAGTCCCTCGTCGTCCTCTCCACATCCTCCTCATCAATGTTAACCCGGGTACAGAAAGAGTATGTGACCTTACTATTCCATTGGAGTGAAGGTATCTTCTTTTTACGGAAGTCTCTCCCATATGGTAACCTTCCCCTTCGATTGTTTTGGCGAATCGTCATGTCAAGGTTAGTGCTCAGTGTCCAACTTGTGAATGTGGGGTTGAGGATACTAAACATTACCATCTTCCCATGTCCGAGGGGGGAGGAAGTTTTGGAAATGTGATCGGATGAGATCATCCATACATGTTTACATTACCATTTTCCTATGTCCGAGGGAAAAGGAAGTTTTAGAAATGTGAGCGGATGAGGTCATCGATACATAAACAGTGTGTTACAGTGGATAGAGCGGTGCAAGCCTGTCTTAGACTCTGGAGCCCCATATTCATTGCCTAAGGGCCTGTTCTGATCTCCTCCAGCTTCTATCTTCTCAAAATCCTCGAGTGAAGCAGTACCGAACGGTTTAGCTCATAGAAGCTGGAAACGAGAAGCCGAGGGATCCCATAGTGCAAAAATGAGAAGCAACGAAAGCCCAGCTCCACCGAAAGGAAAAGCGAGAGTTGGATGATATTACCGACGATCTGCCACCGCTAAAGAAAACGATTTGCTGGTTCCTCGTAAGAAAAACGATTTGGTACACAATCTCTCTTCTCTCCCTCGAAATGGGCTGCATCCAGCGGCCCAACGCACTCCTAACAGGCCACTGCCCTCCAGCTGGGCTGCAGCTCCGCGAGAAGCTGTCGCTGGCTCCCGAACGTTCCTGGGTTCGCTACTTGGAGTGAGAAGCGAGGAGGAGAAGTTGATTCCCCGGAGTTCTGTGAAGCTGGGTCATTGCCGAACACGCCCTAAGTGTCTCTTGTTTTCGGACATGTTGGGTTGCGGCAAATGGTGGCAGTCGCGACATGGTACATGTAGTGGGATAGAAGGCAGAACGTACGTGGCGAGACGGTGCAAGTTCCAACGTGTTTGCAACAGCGATTATTACCCTTACCATCAATTTCTGGAAAACTGAATCCAAAGAAGGATGGATTAAGCACATGTTTTTTCTAACGGAGGCCGAATGCTTTGCGCGGCGCAACAGGAGCGGATCCTAAGGGGTTGAAACGAGGTTTCATTTTAGGCCTCTTTTGGTTCATAGGATAAGATTATCATAGGAATAGGAATCTTGTAGGAAATGAGATGACATGTATCTCAAATCATATGAGTAGGAATAGAAAACAAGATGTCATTTGGTTGACACCAAAGGAATTTTTCCATTGAGTCTAGGCTCTTTTTTATTTTCCTATAAAATGTGAAGGATAGGAACCAATCCTACGTAGGAATAGGAATCCATTCCTATGAACCAAAGGGCTCTAACGGAAAAAATCCTATAAGAATCCTATCCTCTAGAATTCTTATGAAATTCCTCCAAACCAAAGGAGGCCTTATCATGACGTCATATTAAGAACATCACTATAACTTGGTCTCCAATACCATGATGGATGAAGCGATTGTGCTCGAGTCAAGCATGATCTGAAACATTTTGTACCAGGTTGGGGTTGCCGACGACGTACTCCACGTGGTAAAGCATGGCCTGAACCCGGCGTCGGCGTCCATGGTGGGGTGCACTCGTATTGCGCCGAACCGAGATGATTGTTATCATGAAGGTGGGCACAGGAATAACCGGCATGGCGGCAGCAGTGGATGTTATCACATAGCCCATGAGATTATGAAGATATAGCTCGATCATTGTCCTCGTGAAGCCAGTGCTGTTGCTCACGAGTTAGGATAGCTGGTTCGTAGGTCTCCTCCGTGTGTTGGGAAAAGAAAAGAACAGAAAACAGGGATTACTGGCAGGAACTGGGCTAGCAAGCAGTTCAGGTTCAGCACCCAAATCACTTTAGCCTCTTTTTTTTTGGAGATACGATTGTCAGGTTGCGAAGAAAGTGCTTTAAACGCCAACAGGAACCAGATCTGAAAAGAGAAATGAAGAAAAAAAAAACTCCTATGTTATATACTTATGCTAAGGCAAGAACAACATTGAGCATCTGGTGCCGCGAAATGATATATAGCATATCTTACGACGAAGTAAGACAAAGCACGCGTCATGCCGAATATGAGACTGACTACCTGAAACACGAACAACATCTAGACTTGATGACCAGATGAATATATTGTATAGCCAGCAACTGTGTCGATGTTAACTCAACAGAAGTTCCATTCTTTCTTCAGTATACGACTGCAGAAAGACATGAACACAATATGGGTTCAGGAAGAGTCGGGACAAAGGACTGCGGTATATCATCACAGAGACAGTGTGATCAGGCCAATTGGACCACCAAAAGAACAAGGCAGAGAAGCTGTTTTCTGCAAGCAAATGGCAGCAGAACATACACCACTCCCACAGCTGTATGGAGGTAACAAACTAACAATCTTTGTTGAAACCGGTAATTTCAGCCAGGTAAAAGTAGAAGCCCCAGTCCCTCTTTAGCAGAATGGGTTAGTCCCAGCTAAGCTGTTGCGCCGAACAATCAAACTTTTTGGAAAACAAAGATCCTGGGTAAATTCCCTCGACGGGAAACCCGACAACCAGGTCTCTCTAAAAGATCTTTGCTACCAGCATGAAAAAGGCAAACCCGACTTCTCTCCAGCAAAGTGAGAAAGAAGCTTGGCAAGGTATTGATAAAGTCTGTGTATGGTCATCTCACAACCTATGAACTAGTAACAGCACACGAGCACGTATCAAGTCAGTGAGCTATTTACAGTGACATGCAATGATGCAAACAAACAAGTCACACAAAAATCATTCGATCGTCCAGGCTGTAGATTCCCACAACCAGTCCACAATGTCAAGAAAACCTTGCGGTTACGGCAGTGAACAGTACAGCACAGCTGTTGCCCACGCATCAGTCGGCAAAGGAGATCTGGGGAAGTAGGCCATTACAGAAAAATAGATGATGGCTTTTATGGACTGATCATTAATAGAAGAGAAAACTTTATATGGAAGTTCTTATCTATAGCATGACTCGGTCGACGGAGATAGAAAAATGGTAGTGCATACAGATATCAGACCCACTAACGCACGCTCAGCCTCAGTTGACCAGAGCCTACGTCTCCACTTTGGAGAAATGGTGATGAGAAGGAACATCACCATCGGACACCGCCTCCCGTTTCATCTCGTGTTCAAATTTTGTCAACCGTTTTGCGCGGGCTGCAGACACACGCATACATCAATCAATCCCTTTTTGATTAGCCCAAACACCCACTACCGGAAAAGCAGCCCCCACCACAAAGTGTATGGCTGGTGCACTACAGACCCGAAAAGAAACAAAATGAGAGCAGGCCAAGACTCTTTTGTAGCTCTCCCCATCACTCACACTCATAGGGATATTGAAAGATGTAGGAGCATGATCAGGTTATTGCTTACCATATCCTTGAAAATTAAAAGCACCTTTGAACAAAAGATGGAAAAGGGGTAGTAGGTGACATCATATACCGTCGATACAACTTCGAGTGGAGAGGATCTTTTAGGTCTTTTCCTGCCTCCTTGTAGTTAGTGGATCAGAACCAGCAGTTTTTATCTTAACACTTTGATAACAGGTTCATGCATGCCTACTAGCAGCCGCGGGGATGTTGCAGCTGCTGTTACTATACTAGGCAGTGTTGTTGGGTTCAGGCTTCACTGGCTGGCCGTCCTGTGAATGTTGTGTGTCATAGATAGCCATGGCAAGAGAGACTGGCATCATGCAGAGAGCCTTGGATTGGAGAAATTGCATTGCGGCACCGATGTCCTCGTCCATCAGCTTCGCAACCTGTTTTTCCGTGCCATCCGTTGACCACTTTTCCCATACCTGCTGTTTGCTCCCACCATCGCTTGCTTCCCCCTAACGAAATTAAAGCACGATAAAAGTTCAACAACCGAAAGATATGGCAATTTAGAGATGGAAAGGGACTCCCAGACAGATTTATTCTTCAAGTCAAGGCACAATTGATCAAGAAAGAATGATGCACACTATGTTATAACTATCATGGAGCAAATTCTGGGATGTGTCAGGTTCTCTAACGGGCCTCTGATAGCAATAAGTATAGATGATTTTTAACAAGAAGGACGAACAGAGTGTGACATAAAAAAAGTCGATAATGGAAATAAGGTGCTGAATGGATTCTGCCTTCAGCACCACTGCCCAGAAAGAAGAAAGCAAGAAGATTAAAATAAAAAAGATGTTGATAGCCAATTTCTAAAGGAGTAAAGGAAGGGGAATGGTTATTGCAGGGGAAACCTAAACTGTATA
Source organism: Triticum aestivum (assembly GCF_018294505.1). Lineage (NCBI taxonomy): Eukaryota > Viridiplantae > Streptophyta > Magnoliopsida > Poales > Poaceae > Triticum > Triticum aestivum. The sequence continues at coordinate 624,404,850 of NC_057806.1, read as the reverse complement.
TTGTACTTTTTATAGCAATGCTCAGTATAATAAACCAAGACAACAATGTACTTTGATTGGTATATTCATGGCACCACAGGTGATGCTTTCTCAATCGGCAGTATGGCCAGCAACTTCCACCATGGAAAAGAAAGAAAGGAAAAGAGAAGTAGGTGGAAGAAGCCAAGGAAAAACATTTCAAGAATTACATGCAACATATGGAACCAAATAAAAGATCAATCAGTACTACGGTTTTACTATAAGCCTACCTTACTTGAAATGCAGTAAAAATAGAAGAAGGTAATAGCGCACAATGCTATATTTAGTCAATAGTCAGTTTTTGGCAAGTTTACCTTAACTGAAAGTGGAATGTCAGAAACCAGCTGTGCAACAGCACCAGCACCACCCAATCTGCTCATGCTTAACACCTAACATCAGGGCATCAAGGTTCAATCAAACTAAAAACCACAATGGTTGTTGACAGTTCATATCCAATAGCATAGTGAACCTTACCTTTACTTGAAGCCTAAGGAACTTCACATAATCCAGGATCTCATCTAGCATAACTGCCCTATCTGTCTGCATGTAGTTCAAAAGGAGACTCAGAATTTCTTCTAGTTGTCATATTTGGATGTTACATATTAAATACTCTGTATGTGGCGATTGGGCATGTATTGTTCTTCAAAAAAAATTATATGATTACCAGGGAACTCACTAGATTATCTCAAAAGGAAGGCATATACAAAGCTTACGGAGCGTGATAGAAAATAATATCTTTTTGGAGCTGAAAAGTTATTGGTCAAAATAAAGAAGCACAAAGATAATATAATATTTTCAGCACATCATGATCCCAGACCACTTGCTGAAATTCTGTGAAGCTCAATGGCAGGCATGTGAACTACAGAAGTCTTCACCCATATGATAACATCTACAAGTATAACTAAGAATGATTACCTTGTTCGTATTGGGGACCAATTCCTGTAGGGCCCTCATCCTTTCCGCTATCCTCTCTCTTCTTAGCTGCATTGGAACAAGTATGGTTCAGAATACTCCTGAATAAACACCTACCAGAATCGTAAAACAGGCTTAAAAAAATACAGAGTGGGAGAATACAGCCCGACGTACAAACACAGTCATGCAACTGCTAGAGATATGGCACATAATTAAGTTTAAAGGAGGCAGCCAACCTTAAAAACTACTCCCTCCGTTCCTAAATATTTGTCTTTTTAGAGATTTCAAATGGACACCACATACGGATGTATATAGACATATTTTAGAGCATAGATTCACTCATTTGGCTTCGTATGTAGTCACTTGTTGAAATCTCTAGAAAGACAAATATTTAGGAACGGAGGGAGTAGATAGTGCTGCATAATTGTATAACATTCACTGAGTAGCAGGATTGCAAGATGACATATGAGTAGTCAAAGGTAGCATGCAGACATCTAGCGTAGTACAACCACATGGCAATACGTGACTTAGCGAGCCTTAGAGAAAACGCCAAATGCGTCCGCCGAATGACTGCCCATCATTTGGCTAACGCCAAACCATTTTTAAAACCCGTGATGACTTGTGCAGCAAGTGAATTGATGCAATTGAATACAGGAACCTTGTCGCTTCGGTGTCAAGTTAGAGGTGATTGCTTGGTCGCAGACTGACACTGTGCAAGCATGACCCCAGGGCCCAGGCCTTTGATTTGGTAACAGCATGGATGCACAGTAACGAGTAATGGCCTAGGCTAGGCAGAGTGCGTAACTTCAAAGGTTTGGTAACAGAAGGAATGAATTCCATTACCCTCTCTGCGATGCTGTGGGGATCGGTCGCCTGCCCGCGACGCGCCCGCACCTTCGGCCTCGGCGCCGGCGGCTGCGGCCCGCCGGCCGGCCCGCCCTGCTTCGGCTGCTGCGCGTGGAACATCTGAAACCCACGACAGGCCACCGGATGTGACGCAGTCAGCACAAATTCTGAAAATTCGAAGCTGAAACACGCACAATTTGTATGCAGAGGCGCACCTGTGGGGGAGGGTGGCTGGGGCGGAGGTGCGGCGGCTGCAGGCCACCGCCGAACACCGGCGGGAAGAGGCCGGGGAGCTGCACGCCGTCCCGCTCCTGCAGAGGCAGGCGATAAGATAAGCCACGGCACGCGCGTTTCTGTTGAGCGCAAAAGGCAGAGGGAAAAGGGGGGGGGGGGGGGGGGGGGGAAGCGGAGGGGGGCGCTCACCGCGGCGTGGCCGGGGTCGTCGCCGATGCCGCCCCTGCTGCCGCAGGCGTCCGAGGCGGCGTCGAGGCTGAGGGCGAGGGAGAAGGGCTGGTCGCCGGAGGGGCGGCCGGCGGCGGAGAGGGAGTTGGTGAGGGAGAAGAACTGGTCGAGGAAGTCGTCCTCCGCGCCCTGCGGCGGCTGGCCCGCCATGCCCGGCCGCCGGCGGGTGGGCCAAGCCGGTGCTCCCTCGCCGTCGGCTGCCGGTTCGGGGGCCGTGCGCTCGTCTCCTCGGCGAGCGTGAGCCTGTGAAGTGGTGGGGATCGACGAGTGTCCGCTCGCCTCCCTTTATTCACTCGGCCGAGTCCTCCTAGGCTCTCGTAGAGCAGGCTAGGCTATGGGCCTCGTGGGCCGACAGGTTGTGATTCGATATTCTGGGCCCAAAGTGGAAGCCCGCAGAGGGAGGGGTAAGGCCTCCCCGCAGATCACGTACGTAGCGGGCGGAGAGAGCCCGGCCTGCTCTGGAGGGGCGCTCCTTTTCTCAAGCCTCCATTTTTTCTTCTTCTCTCAGACCATATACTACCATGCAAACAATGCAAGGTGTTTAGACTTTGGAAAATATATAGGAGCGGTGGCCGTGATTTGTCGAGACGAGCAGGCGCATTATCTTGGATCTTCTTCGATCGCCCTGCAAGGGATTTGTGATGTTCCATCCCTTGAAGCTTTGGCATGTAGAGAGGCGATGGCTTTGGCAAATGACTTGATGCTTACAAAGATTCTTATATCTTCAGACTGCAAAACTGTGGCGAATGACATTTGCAGCGACACCGGCGGTAAACATGGTGCCATCATTAAGGAAATCAAGGAGCGTGCAGGAGAGTTTGAAGTTTGTAACTTCATTTTTGAGAGTAGAAAGTAGGAATTTTGAAGCAGACATTTTAGCTAAGTTTTCCCATTCTTTGCCGTTGGGTAGACATGTTTGGCTGCTGCAGTCACATGATATTGTAAACATTCCTTTGGTCCTCGGTAATCAATAAATCAACGCATGTTCCCCTAAAAGGAATGCAAGGTGTTTAGATGTACTGAAAAATGCAATATGTTTAGGGAAGTGCTTGTACAAGAAAAAGTGATTTTTTAAAAAGCACATGTGTTTATTTTTATAGCAAAGGCCTGGTCAGCAATCTTCAATCTTCGAATCACTAAAAAAAGATGCCTAAATAAACGCATGTACTATGCAAATAAGCAACAATGCTTTAGAAAAAAACAATTCATTTTCACAAGCACCACTCTAAACGTCTTGCGTTTTACATGGCCTCATGCTCTCTTTTTATCACCTTCATCGTTTTGAGTTTCTTAGCTTCAAATACTTCCATTTATAATTTTGAGGTTTGAATTTATTTTTTGGCCGGAAAGAGCGTGGGGAGAAAATAGATGAGCCTTAGAAGGAGTGTGTGGCTATGGTAGGAGGAAGAGGCGGCGGTGAGGCCTCGCCGAGGCCGCAACAACGGTGAGGAGGACGATGTGCAAGGAGGTGGCTGCGTGGAACCCTAACGCAGCGAGTCACCCACGCGGTGATGATACCAATAAAATTAGAATCATGGAGAATCACGGGCGTTTTACAGGGCTTCCTTCTAACAAATATCTTTGCCCCCCTGAATTTCAAGGGGTGCGGGCCCTTCCTCCCCTAATCCGCAATTCTATTGGTCCACCTCAACTAGTCCGTGAACTCCATATTAAATCACCCCGTTGATGTAGCATTACTCGTGATGATACGGGTCATGCGAAGTTTCTTTAACTTTAACTACTTCATCAATTTTATAATTTTAAGGGTTCATTTGTTCTTCGGTCGGAAGGAGGGCAGAAAATAGATTGAGAAGTTTACCACAATTGTGACTTACATAAAGTTAAAACCAACATGACAATTTAAATGGACAAATATGGGCCCTTTGCTGGTTAGTAAAGTCTAAGTTTGATATCATAAGTTGACGAAATCTCCTAATCTCGTGGAGTTGAACTAATATTCTAAGTAATCTCGTACTCGCACATGTTGCTCGAGTTCCGCTTGCAGTAGACCGCGAATAGCTCCACCTCGCTGGCCTTGAGATCGAGCTTGTGCAACATGCGAAGGTAGAAGTGGAAGAGCAGGCTGCCGCTCGCCTCCGAGAAGCACTCCAGCGCCAGCTTGTCTCCCTCCTCCCGCCATGGCGCCGGGCATCCGCGATCCACCATGATCCTCCACATGTCGAAGAACTTGTGCCGCGTCCACCTCGCTGGCTTCACCTGGTCGTCCTCCAGTGTCCACAGAGATATTGTGAAATTTTTCACCACGGCCAGGGTCAGCCGCCGCTTCCCGTTCACCATCGTCGACGCTAGGAGGAGGTCGTCGGCGTTGAACCCGCGCGCCTTGTCATGTTCTGGTCTCTGTAGAACTTTGTCCGGGAGCTTGATCGGCGCCGGCTGCCGCCGCCCGTCGAGGGGGAGCGCGAGGACGTGGTAGCCGAGGCACTCGGACTCGGACTTGCAGAGCCAGTACGCGACGCCGTCGAGGACAAGCGGCGCCGGTCGGAGGAACCTGCTCGGAGCGCCCAAGGGCAGGTGCGCGTAGGTCGCCACGACGGCGCCCCACGCACCCTTGGACGGCTCCGCCGATGATGACGTGAAGGTCTGAACCTGAAGCATCCCGGCGTCGGCCAACTCGAGGTTCACGACGTGCAAGCGGAAGTCGCCGCCGCCGTCGGGGAGGAGCACGAAAGATTCGTCCCAGGTGGACGAGCGCGGCAGGGATACGTGCTGCCCGGTGACGGGGTTGCACACGACAAGATCGGAAGGCTGCGGTGGGGAGAGGCCGAGCGGCGATGGGCGGCGGAGGGCGATGAGGCCGCCGCGCGGCGCCACGGGCTCGTAGCCCTTAAGCTGACTTTCGCGGTCTTCGAGGAACTTGTGTGCGGCTTGGACAGCAGGGCGGGCGCCGGCGTCGACCCTCCGTGCCTTGAGGAGCTCCGCGCCGCCGCTGGAGAAGCCATAGAGGACGCCGAGGAGGTGCTCGGGGGAGACCGCCACCATCATTGCCGCTTCGCCGGCGATGTTCTTGTTCACACGCACTAGCACACGTTACACGTACCTACAGCAAGCCTCCCTGGATCAAAGCTCACGTCGATCTCAACGCGTGAACTAATTGCCGCCGGCGCTACTCTTATATAGTACATGGATCACAGGGGAGGGTAAACCGAATCGGCTCCCGATCACTTTTTTCTTCTGCGAATCGAGTCCGATCTCGCTTTTTTTTTTTGGAGTAACGAGTCCGATCTGGCAAGGCACTCGATATTTGCAGAGCAAAGACATGGGCCTAAGCTCCGAGTGCCCCCCAGTGTGGGGTGAACGGTCCAAGCCCAAAACAATTAGGTACAAGACCGTATGTATATGTACTACTCCCTCCATTCCACAATGTAGTGCCAGCTAAACGGCTCACGAATTGTTTGGAATGCGACGGCAAATGTGATCTCCCAGCAATATCTCGAGTCCAAAACCTCACCCATCTACATATATCATCATCTGCGGCAAGAACATAGCAACACCAAAATCCTACCAGCAACTGCCGCAATGTGCTTCCTCTATCCACGTGTTTCAACTTTGACCGTAAATTTAACTACCAAGACTGATTGCGGCGGGAGCAAAAATTATATTAGTGAATTCGTATTCGAAAGAAGTTTTCAATTATATAATTTTTTCTCTCGCCGCAGTTGGTCTCGTTGGTTAAATTTATGGTCAAAGTTGGAGCTCGGGAAACGCGGGCGCACTATATTTTGAAATGGAGGGAGTATAACATGCTCAAGGTGTTTCTTTTTCAACAAAAACTAGCAAGAGGCACATGCGTTGCACGAAACATCAAGATGCATTTATACGAGTCGTTTATCTTGTGGGAGACAAAGATGAGCGAGGGAAGATCTTATCTGCAAATGTAGAGAGCGGTGTGAGTATCTTTTTACAAAATTGTCATAGTTTGCTTTCTATCCGTCAGATATAGATCGAACGGTCTATATTGCAGTATGGCAAACATACCATCATCACCAACTCGAGTTTTTTTATAAGAGTGGAGATAAATCGCCAAGGGCCAGTCCTGGCAGGTCTCATTTTTTTATTTACTATAACGTGTAAAAAATTGATCACGTAGTGGCTCACATGTTTTTCTTTCTTTCTTTTTTGCATCTAAAGGTCACAGGTTGGAACACATGCCAGGTTTGTAAAAAGTGTATTTATACCTTATCAAAACAATTAGGGCGGGAAAATTAAGAAAATATTCTTACACCTCAGCAAAAATGTTGATGCATACAGAAAAAATGTTTGTGTCGTGTTTGAAAATGGTGCATGTAAATAAGTCTTCGTGTGTAAAAAAAAGTTCGCTTATTTTGTAAAGGATTTCATGTATTTAACGAAAGTGTTCAGATTTTAAAAAAATATTATTTTGGAAATACCAACACATGACTAGATTTATGTTTATACACTTTTGAGAAAAAAAACACGTAGTTTTCCAAAAACAAAAAAAACTCTGAAAAGGAAACAATTGAAAAATAGTTTAAAACTATCAGAAAAACCAAGATAAAAATAAAAAAGATAAAGTAAAAGCAAAAAAACCAAAGCAGCGAGAAAAACCTGCTCGGATGGGCTAGCCCACATAGCTTGCGGAGTGCGTATTTTAGATTCAAGTTGACACTACGAGTGTTGAATAGACAATCCATAATTGATCTATTCTCGGTTGTTGATCGTTTTGCTAACGACAACGCCGTCATTACCCATGCTAGGGCTTCGTTGGGCGTTTATGTCGGACGCTAGTGATTAGCGAAGCTGCATGGGTGCAATTGTCTTTTTTTAGATAACCATGCATTCCATTAAACCAAAGAGAGTTTACATGAACCCACATACATAGAAACAAAGAAACACACGGGGACCGAACATCTATCCTAGAAACCTTGTACGACGGAGCCTGAGAGAAACGAAGAAACAATCAAATCCCCGGGGCTCCTTGCACGCGCTGAAATTGTCGACCATCTCCAACCTCCAACATTGTCGAGAAACTCGCTGGAGAAAGAGGAGAAATGCCTCCATCTTTGCCATAGCCACGGAGGCACCATCGTCGTTTTGGGTTTTGTGACCGAAGACCAGGCACGCTGCACGCGGCAGGGCACATAACTTTGTGGCATGTCGGCCGGGGGCCTGGACACCGATCCAGAACTTTCCGTGACGCCTCGAGGAAGACCACTAGATCCGCAATCCACATACTTCTTCTCTCTTTCCAGACAGACCATCATGTTCCGCACACTAACGCCACCACCAAAGGTAGTAACCACCAGCCACACCCTGCTCCTCTATGATGTTGGAAGGAGCGTCACATCGATGAGGAAGAAGTAGGTGGGCACAAACTTCCTATGGAGACATGACATACAACTTCGAGATGCCGCCCTTGAAGACATTACCAGTGTGGGAATGGAGCCGATGCAGATTTATTCTCGGGACGCTACTCCCACCATCCCAACGGCGCCGCAGAACGCACTGTCCCCAAGACTATTTACAAGCCAGAAGAGAACCGGGATCCCGCCCCTCTCCCGTCGCCGGAGAGGAGAGGAATTCGCGGCCTTGTTGGCGCCCATGGGGAAACTGCCTCTCCTAACCATTTGTTCGTGGGTAGAAAAGAGAGCGGGGGAGAGAAAACAAAATCGTTGGTACACAAGGGCACAATTGCCGTGTGCCACAGACATTCCCTAACCTGGTCCAGTGATCAGTAAGGAATACTCCATCCGTTCCTAAATATTTGTCTTTTTAGAGATTTTAGCAAGTGACTACATACGGAGTAAAATGAGTGAATCTACACTCAAAAATATGTCTTATACATCCGTATGTGATAGTTCATTGAAATCTCTAAGAAGACAAATATTTAGGAACAGAAGGAGTATTATAGTTGTCAGTTTGATAATACTACAAACCAATAGTTACTCCTACTTGAGAGTGCTGTTTTGGCTCATGAAAAGGATGGCACCACAATAATTATACTTTTCAAACCAGTGGTTCAAGCTCCAACACCGCTGCTGATCCGGTCACAGAGGAACATGGTGCGTATAACGTCTACAATGTCAATTTAATTCATATGCAAACTTTCAACGAAACATTGGATTCCTGTAGCTGTACATGAGAGAACATCCATATAATATGAACCACAAAACACCACCGTCGATTTCAGTATATAGTTGATTCAAATAATTTGCTTGGATAGACTATTCACCTTCCAAAGATCGTGCATATTGCTTGCCTTGTTTCTTCTTTTCAAGAAAACCAATTGAGAAGCATGGCTCAGATATATTCACTGTCATGGGCTTTGATAGGTGGAAGGTGTATAATGGAAAAGAGTGTGCTATTTTTTGTAACTCATATGGGTTGACATAATAGTTCAGCCCATAACTTTTCATTTCAGTGTTTTGAGCATTTGAGAAACGACATGACTCATATCGAAAAGTACCATGCATATATAGCTTTGTGGTTGTCCTAAATCATAACGACGTGCCATGGTAAGTTGTATGCTTACCATGGGTGATTTGCTTGCGCCGGGGTAGTAAGAATACATCATAATACCAAGCTTAACAAAGTTCAACAAAATGTTTTCCAAGATTCTTTTTTCTTCTTCTAAAAACATACATATAACGCTTGCCGGTGATGTGCTCGATCATGTCCTCGCAATTAGAAGCAGAAGCTACGTGATTTACCAGAACAGAAGTAAATACAGGGTAGCTGTGTAGCTGTTGTTGTAGTTTGTCAATTGCTGTTTTGACTGCTTTAGTATTTCTTTTCATCACTTAAGCATAGCTTTGGTCTTATATGACTTTGCTCTTTGCCGTATGTTTACTTGTGTGTGTTGGTGTTGGCTGTGTGCATCCAAGATATGCAGAGGCCGGGTGTGCTCATTATGTTTGTATCCACTTGATGCTTCATTTTGAGTTAATAAAATCCACCCTTTGTCGAAAATATGGCTTTGTGCATGGTTGGCCAGTTCATCTTATGCGGGTGGTACCCATGGCTTGTCAACACCACAGCATCAGTGTTGGCACCATAATACTTCGGATATGGACGAGGTCTCTTTGCATCCCGTCTGGCCTTTGGCGGCCCGTTTGGGGAGTCGACGTGGTCCCGTTTAAGACCAACATACTTGCAACCAAGCCGAGTTCCATGCAGTTCGCATATGGCGCTGAGAGCGCACAACCTGTCAATGAATTTTACTACCGCGGATCCCTCATCTTCAAGCATATGCAAATCATGAAGTTCTCCAAACCGAGCAAGGATTTGCCTGAGGTCGTACAAGGACTGTTGTGTATGCAGTAGGATTTTCACTTGTTTTTCTCTGCAAAACAGCTTCGCCATGATCTGCTGTCATGTCCAGATGTCTGGAGAATGAGCAGGGACGGCATGCTATGCTGAAACCGAATGTTCTTCTTGCAGAAAACGAGGCCGTGTCTCCCAAGGTCTTGCTTGTCATGTTGATCGCAATGATCCAGGCGTTTTCATCGTGGATGTTCACCTTGGACAGCAGGTAAACAACGACATCGTTCCCATGCATGCTCAAGGTTGGGGCTGCTGCCATGAGGTTAGTGAGTGTTAATTTTTCGGAGCAGCCGCCCCTCAGCTCAGGCACGCCGGAGTGCTTTGTGCTGTCGATTTCGATATCATCAACGTCGGCCTCACAGTCTTTGGTCCAACCATCTGAAGAAAGCTTCCTGACCCATGCGACCGCCCTCCAACCATGGCGGATGACTGTGTCTGTTGTGCCCCTGGTGTATGTGTTCCGCTCCAAATCTGAATCAAACTGTATATGCATATCCTCGGTGTCATAGGGATCACAAGCACCATGAGTAATGCTTGTTCGTGTTTTGATCTCGACAAACTTGATCAAACCATCGACGTAGGCGACATCACGGTGTGCCGACGGAGAATTTCCGATATCCTCGTTATTGCCGGCCATTGGCCTAGGCAGCGGCATGAAGTGCACCACGTGGTTCGGGTTCTCGTCGAACACTCTGCAGAGCAGAATACCCCGCTGGAGATCGACCCAGCCCAGTGACCCTTCTTCTGGAAGGGCGATGACCTTGTCGATCTTGAAGGCCTCACACCGAGCCATGGTCGTAGGTGACATTGTTGGCTCCAACCTCCAAGTGCACCGACCTGGTGATCCACCGAATGTAGAATTGTGGGTGATGGCTCCCCTCTCCCCTCTCCTCCCGCTCCGCTCCGGCGACCCAGCCCCACCCACCACCACCATCTCTGCCGCTCCCCCGTCTCCGCCGACGGCCACCTTCCATGACCCCCTTCGATGGAATGACTCCCCCACCGCCAAGGCCTTGCGCGCCGCGCTCGGCGTCGGCGACGCAATGGGTGACGACTTCCAGGCGCAGGTATGGAGGAGTCTCTCCAAGCATATCAACCCGCGCAGCCATGAACCTCCATGCTTCCTCTCTGTGCATGTCCACCATTCTTCGCTCGACCTCGACGAAGAACTTGTGGCCGTCCTCATGCAAGCCTGCCTGGGCGGCAACGCTCCCACCTTCCAGGTGACCCGCCTTCACGATCAACTCTTTCGCATCTCTGTCTCCGACATGCGCATCGTTCAAACTCTCATCGCCGAGCCCATTCTCGTCGCCACAACTCACTCCATCCAGTTTCTTCCTTTTCCACCGCCACCCACCTTCACCCACCAGCCATCCATCCACCAAAAAAGCACTTTGACATTGGTGACCGCTTCGGCCATGCCGACGCATTCTTGCGCTCTCAGCTTGGGTTCTTCCCCTCGCCCGACGTCGACTTCGCGCGCAATATCCTTGAATTGTTCTCATCCAAAGTTTTCGTGTCGCCAACTGCATCGGCTTCGCCCGCCACAATCATCTTCTTCGTCCATAAAGCTGACTTCACGGTTGATGAAACTCTTGTGGCCACTCTTCTCTCCTTCCGCTTTGGTGGAGCTGCGCGTTCTATCGCTGTTGAACGCCTTTCCAACGCAGCGTTCGTTGTGCCGGTCTTCTCCCGCCACGTTGCCATGCTCATGGCTGCCTGCTCCCCAATTGTGGCTCCTTGCATGTTCGCCGTCATCATCGTGGCGCCTCATGTCACGCCGGCCGCGCTGGCTGCGCGGGCATCTTCGCCGCTCTGTGCATCGCCGACGCCACCTCGCATCGTCCTCGACGACACCCCACGCTCCACTCCGTGCATGTCCTCCATGCAGGTGGGCCCCGCTCTTGCCAACGGTCGGCTGCCCGCTGGGCCTACTGCGACTTCCGCAGCACTCACACCACACCGATCGCATGCAAAGGTACGACCGTTCCGACCTGGCATTTCGTTCAATAAGCTGATTTTTTCTAAGTACCACTGTCTTGTCACCACACCCACCACATGTCTAACCCACAAACCAACCACTCCTATATGGATTGTTTTCTGTTCTAAGTCAGCTTGCGCTAATGTAACTCTGATTAATAATGCTCTAGACCACCAGTTCTCGTTCCAACGAGTCTTCCACGCGGTCACGCTCGCTCCGGACTTGTGTTTTAGTGCATGTGTTCTCGGTCAAGGTTAGATCTGAAGTCCTCCGTTGCGCGCCCATCCCTTTTTCAAATTTTGAGCTTCAATTATTTGACTCGTTTGACCAAGCATCTCAAATAGTGCGATCGGTACCGCTGCCAGTCGTGTTTGAACCGGACTCAATTGACCCGTCCGCACCCATCCTGCCCACTCACCCCACGTCCTTGCTTGGACCGCATCCGTCAACTAAACTACTACCGCAAGATCTCTCTCACCTGTCCACTAAGATACAACACACTGTTCCATGCGTGGATTCCCCTGCTACTGCCTCGGTTGACTGCATTGCACTCGATGGCCTGGGACACGTGTGCCTCTCATCTGGATCGGCCTCCCCCATCGCGTCTCCCCGCATCCTTTTTCCAGAAAGAAAACAAGATGGTGTAGACGGTTACACCGTACCCTCCATCGACCAGCCTAGTTTGTTAAATAATCCGGCCATGGACGACCCGCTCCCACGCCACCCTTCACATTCCACTGACGCATCCGGCCCACCTGCGTCGCCACAGTCGCCCTCCGGTCAGCCGTTGGGCCTGCTCGATCCCCCAGGTGCCAATTCGCACTATATATCATACCCTACATCCACTGATTCACGGGTCCCACAAACCCCCTCCCGCTCGACCTCACCGCATGATAAAACCAACGCATGCATGCACACGCATGCGCCCATCATCACGTCTACTCCACCACCTGCCTCCCCTACCTCCGTCAGCCTACTCTCCGCCCAGTCCCCTCAGCTCCATCCCGAGATCGCCATTAACCAGTGCCACGCCCCTGCCTCTGCTGCCTGCCCTCTACGCTCTTCGGTCTCCACGCCGCTGCAAGACCCGCGCAGCTACCGGGAGGTTTTGCTCAGCTCCCCGCCTCGGGCCTCTGCATCACCCCTCCCCCATCCATCGGCCTCTCCTGCCTATAAAACCCCTCCTCCCCAGATGGCCAGCCTCAAACACATCCACCACCATTACAGCCGCAAGAAGAAGTCTAGATGCTTTCGGTGCCTTGCTAGTGACCACACTATCGCCGATTGCCGCGACCCCGTCCGGTGCTCTCGTTGCTGGTGCTCCGGCCACCGGAGTTTCAGGTGCAAGGCCATCCGCTTCCTCCCGTTCTTCCCTCCTATGCCCCCTACACCGTGTATTAACCCTGCTTTTGTGCGTCCGCCTTGCAGCTCAATGGCGCACACGACGGGCACCCACACCGCCTCCGGCTCGTCGGCCGGCTCCACGCGCTCCGACGGCGCGCCAATCTGGTTTGGCTCCCACTGCATTCTCACCAACGATCTGCCTCCCTTCCATCTCCCACTCATCTTCGGGCCGCGCACCTCCTCCTCCTCTCCCCGGCGCCGTCCTTCGCTCCGCCTCCTCCCCCTTCCCCTACCACCATACCCACCGCAGCCTCATGCTTCTCTCCCCCGACACCACACATCCCTCTCCTCGTCCCTCCAAGCTACCTCATTCGCCAAGTTGACAACCTAGCCTATGTGCACCTTGCCACTCCCATGCACAACCCTTTCAGGTTCATACGTCAGGCCATCTCTCACCACGGCAACAACCCCACGTTCGGCCTCACCTCCTCCGCACGTGGCGCCAGGCGTCTCTCCTTTGCCAACGCAGAGGAGCGCCTCGCGGCCACTGGCCATGGACCGATCCACCACCAAGGCAACACCCTCTTCTTCGAACGGCCTGAGCATGCTGACAACAGATCCACGACCATCTTCATCCACATGGCTGAGATTGACGCGTTCGATTACCCCGACGAGCTCTGGCACCCGGAGGGGGCAGAGTACTTCTCTCATCTTGGAGATTTTGTCTCCGCCGACCAGCACTGTTTCCAGGTCGACCACTCTAGCGTTCGCGCTCTTGTTATGGTTGCCCGCGATTTCGTCCTCCCCCCATGCCTCATGGTTCGCCTTCCAGACAACGACGTCATCATTGTCAAACTGGAGAGCCGTGCGCTCTTCCGTCATGGCTCTGGGCATCGCCCTTCTCCTCTGAGGACGGAGACGACGGCTCCCTCTCCTCCCTGACATCAAACCCTCGCCTCTCACCCTCCACCATTACGCAGATCAGAAACATTGCCACGACCATGTCCCCATTTGCATGCACGCCGGAGTCGCCCTCGGGCCCTCCTCCATCCCCTACTGCGGCCAGGCCTCTCGATGGCATCCCGATCTTGGCAGTCGTGGCTGACGGCATGCCTGTCGCCATGCTTGTCCATGCCCCATGGACTCCTCCCGCTCGCTCTCCCTCTCCAACCCAGGTGCTTGCTCGTCCGCACCATGCACACCCCCTGCTCGCCCTGCCAGCTCCCCCTCTCCACCTCCACTGCCACCTACACCGTCTCCTCCACCCTTCCCACCTGCCCCTCGGGCGCTCCCCTCGCCTGTGGTTCCTGCCGTCTAGCCTATGGACCTGCCTCCAGAGCCTACGCACGAGTGCCTTGCCAGGCGCATTAGCAGGCGCGCCGAAATGGCTGCCGACTCCGGCGTCAAGGCCAGGCACAGCGCTCGGCTGGCCAAAATCGAGCCGCTTGTCTACTCTTCCATGACCGCCAAGGCCATGCGCTCCAAGGCAAAAAAGCTTGACCTATCTGCTGCTTCGAAAGATCTCTCCGACGCCCTGATCCACGCTTGTCTCTGCGATGACTCTAGGCTCATCGATGGCTCTGCCCATGGTCCCGCCTTGCCTGAGGACCTTTCTGCCATTGCTGCTGCCTGCGGCGCCACGCCGGAGATGGTGGTGGACATTGCTTCGGGCTCCGGTGGCCTGGGATCGCCATGATGTGCTCTCTTCTCTGCGGCCACTCGTGTGGCGACCAATCCTGGCCATGTACCCGTGTCTTGCATCGCCCCGTAGTTGCTATGTTAGGATGAATCTAGTTGTAATGGTGCTCACGCCTACCTCTGTCAGCTTGTCGTACTATATCTTGACCCGTAATGGTTGTATGACAGGTCAATACCCCTATGTAAGGTGCCAGTTTAAGTTTCCATTATGAAAAACGCTACCTACTCTATCGTGTCCTGGAATGTTCGTGGGTTAGGAGATAATGACAAGTGTGCCAATGTGTTCTCTGAAATCAATCTCTTGCGCCCATCTATAGCCCTTCTTCAAGAAACCAAATTACAAAAACCAGATACAATCAAACTACGATCGATCTTGCCACGCTTCCTTGACTCTAACAACCACCTTGACGCAATCGGATCTGCGGGCAGCATTCTTTCGGCTACTAACTCACGCTGCTTCTCGCTTCTCAATTGTCAACATAGGCATTTCACAACTACCTTAACTCTATCATGTCTTGCATCGCCACACAACATCTTCATCACAAACGTCTACGCCCCCTCACAACGAGATCTAAAACTAGTTTTCCTTGACGAACTCAAACAGATCGAACCACCATCTCAATCCCCCTGGCTCCTAATTGGTGACTTTAACCTTACTCGATTCCCCAATGAACGCAACAACAACAACAACTTCCGACGATCAGAGGCATACGTCTTCAATGACACCATTGATCAACTTGCTCTCTTAGAGCTCCCACTCCTTGATAGAGAATTTACTTGGTCTCTCCTACGCTAATTCGTCTAGATAGGGTGCTGATCAACCTATCTCGGGATGCTCTTTTCCCCAACTCACACCTCACCTCTCTCACTAGATTTGTTTCTGATCACGTTCCACTCCTCGTCACTGTATCCACATCTGTCCCATCTTCCCGCCTTTTTCGATTTGAACGCTTCTGGACTTCACTCCCAGCCTGTTCAAACATAGTGCGCGACTGCTGGCAGCCCAATCCACAACGCCATGGTGGGCTTCCCGCAGATCCTGCTGCTTCTCTCGCTCAAAACATTAAAGCTACTAGATCGGTCCTAAAATCTTGGGCCAAGATGCTGCAGCCCATCTACCAACGAGAAACAAATTGCAAACTGGCTATCCAGGCCCTTGACCTAAATGAGGAATTCGCTCCTCTTTTCCCACTCGAACAAAAACTGAGGCTCACGCTCTCCAACCTGCTTCAACGCACCATCAAACAAAAAATCGCCTTCTGGAAACAGAGGGGGTAAGATCAGGGTCGCCATTGACGGTGACGAGAACACTCGATTCTTCCACGCCTCGGCTACACAGCGATCTCGATCAAACAAAATCCCTATGCTTATACACAACTCTTCTGAAGTTTTCCTGCATGAACAAAAAGCTGACATCTTAAAAGATTTTTTCCAACAACTAATCGGGACCACAAAAAATGCAACTTGGAATTTCAGTCTACTACAACTATATCCCTCTCCCCTCCCCCAACTCCGTGATCTTGCATAACCTTTCTCCCACGACGAAATCCACCAAGCTTTCCTCTCCATGAACGCCAACGCTAGCCCTGGCCCAGACGACTTTGGACCCATCTTCTTCAGAAAATTTGGAATGATATCAAACAACCCATCCTAACATTCTTCTCTGCCTTCCACGATCAAACCGTTTCTCTTGATCGCTTCAACCGTGCCTTCATGGTACTCCTTCCAAAAACACAGGCGCCAACATCTCCTGACGCGTTTAGACCCATCTCTCTCCAAAACTGCATGCCAAAAGCAGTTGCCAAAGTCCTCACAAATAGAGTTAAACCTCTCATCCCACTGCTCATTCATTATGATCAGACGGGCTTCCTTCATGGATGTAACATTGCTGAAAATTTCATCTATGCTGCTGATATCCTTAGTGCGTGCCACTCACGTAAAGCCCCGACCATGGTCTTCAAGCTCGACTTCAGGAAAGCCTTTGACTCCATATGCTGGTCCTCCCCTCATTCAAATCCTACAAGCCCGCAGTTTTCCTACCATTTTCTGTTCATGGGTCAAAAACATCCTTCTCACTGGGAAAACATCTATTCTTTTAAATGGCGTTCCAGGGTCCTGGATTCAATGTAGATGTGGCCTCCGCCAAGGTGACCCCTTCTCGCCATACTTGTTCATTATCGTTGCTGACGTACTTCAAAGATTAATCGCCAACGCTTTCCAAACCAACGTTCTTTGCCACCCGTTATGACCGACCAAACCACCCGTGACACTTCAATACGCTGATGATACCCTGATTATTGCTGCTGCTAGTGACGCCGCCACCATAATTCTCAAAAACACCCTTCATGATTTCGCCCTTGCAATGGGGCTAGTCATCAACTTTCACAAAACAACTCTTCTCACCATAGCCACCGACTCATCCACACAAAACAACATTGCCACAGCTATTGGATGTTCCTTATCCTCCTTTCCGCTAGTTTATCTAGGTCTACCCCTCTCCCCCACCAAACTGCCACTCACAACTTTCGACCCGATCATAAACAACTTTCGGAAATTTCTCTTCGGTTGGGTGGCCCACCTGCTCTCATGGGGAGCACGTCTCACCCTGCTGACTGCGGTCCTAGACTCCTTAACAGTTTATTTCATGTCCATCTTTCGACTCCCTAAGTCGATCATAGCCAAACTCGACGTCATTCGGAGGGTGTTCTTCTGGTCTAACGAGGCAACTTGCACTGGGGCGAGCTGCCTAGTCGCGTGAAAAAATGTTTGCGAACCTAAAGATACTGGTGGTCTAGGCATTAAAAATCTTGAAGTTCAGAACCGCTGCTTGCTTATGAAATTCTCTTCCAAAATTCTGCAACACCCAAATGTCCCTTGGACTCAGTGGTATCACCACCAATACCCTCTTGGCATTGTTGCAAAAACCTCAAGACCTTCCTTTCTCTGGAAAATTATCAACAACAACTTGCCACTGCTGATTGAGCACTCATTCGTGATCGCCTACAATGGTCTCTCCACCTTCTTCTGGCTTGATAAATGGCTACTTTAGTCGCCTCTTCAAAAAGTTTTCCCAAACCTCTTCTCACACTCCATTGATGACAAGGTTTTAGTGGCTACTGTTTGGCAAACCAGCTTATTGGCAAACCTGCGGAACCGTCTGTCTAGTGCTGCTGCTCGCGAGTTGGATTGTGTGCTGTTGTTGTTGCAGGATTTCCAGCAGGCTGACCAACCTGACGAACGGTCCCTCACCCATGGACTATCGTTCTCTGCCAAGAACGCCTACTCCTCCATTGTTGCTGAAGATTACACCGACCCTCACCACGACTTTGTCTGGGCTTCCAAGGTCCCGATCAAGGTCAAGATCTTTGCATGGCTCCTCCTCCGCGATCGGCTCAACACGAAGGCTAACATGTTTCATAAACACATTGCCCAATCAGCTGCATAGCCGCGCTATCAAGACCCACATGAAGATGCCCTCCACCTCATCTCCAACTGTTCTTACGCTACGCAGGTCTGGTCCTCCTTGGGACTGCCGGCTCCAACCTCCCTTGCTGCTCTGCTCCAACACCCAATTCTTCAGGGCCTCAACCCCAACATCTGGCCATCTGTGGCTCTGACTATCTCTTGGAAACTATGAGACTCGAGAAACGCTCTCGTGTTCAGAAACAAGGATCACTCCCACAGAACCATGATAAGAAACGTTGTTGCTGATTTCTCTCTATGGGTTTTTCGGTTCAAAAAGAAAGAAGACAATATCTCCGCTAGGCAATGGCTTCACTTCCTCTCCTCGGCTATACCCTAAAGCTGACGTTTTAACCGAACTGATGTTGTAATTCTCGACTCCTCTTTTGAGTGGTAATATATTCAGGTGGGGAAGCTCTCCCCCCGGTGTCCGTTCAAAAAAAAAGATGTGGAGATAATAGCTGCCCAGGGCCCGTAGCTGCGTCGAGAGAGCAGCGACGAACCCTTCCCCGTCGGCCGTGCGCAGGATCCCATCTTCCGGGGATTGAAGGTGAGGGGTGATGGGTTCGGGAGCCGCACGAGCGAGGGGCTGTCCGAGATGGCCGTGTAGACGAAGTGGTTGCGGCGGACCGCCTTGTCACCCGGGTATCTGCCGTCGAAGGTGAAGTCAACCGAGAGGACGGTGACGTGCTCGTCCGAGCAGACAAGGCGAGGCCGTTCTGCTCGTCGAGGCCGCGGCAGTGGACGGTGAAGTGGGAGAGGGCCGGCGGGGCGGCGAACCAGAAGGACACCTCGACGATGAGGCCATTGCTGGCGAATGCCGTGGCAGTACTCCGGCAGGGAAGGTGGATGGTAGGAGGAGGCGTCGATCAAGAGAAACATCGGAGCGGAGCTAGATCGATCTGTTGCCGGCCGGTGGCGAGACGAGCACTTCTTAGATCCGGAGGAAAACCTAGAAAGATGTGAGACTGTTTTTTCTACCATGCACGGGAGATACGGTGCATGAAATCACCATTAACTCAATTATGAGCACATGGACTCCATCTTATCTCCTAATAAATATTCTTTCTCTCACCTCAATACATCGATGGATTTTAAGCTCAATCTCTAATTTGAAACTGTCTAGTTTTTAAACATAAAATTTGATTCATTATTTTATTACATATTTGTGTTCTTGGCAACGAGATCTTTTCAAGAAGACTAAGAATGAATATTATTTGATCATTTTTTAAACATGAATTTTAAAACTTAATGGAACTACAAAAACTATGATTGCTAGACCTTATTTTTTTGTCAATTTGCACCAATTATTTTCCGTTAATATTAACAGACTTACTAATGTGCGCAAGAACAAAAAATTGGTATATATCCAGGTGAAAACCATCATGTAATATTCCATACATGCATGTTTCATTGTGTTTCGTAAACTAAAAAATTCAAAACATATTAAATATTAAACTTGTTTCAAAGATATTATCGAAAGAAAGACACACGTTCATATAGAGTATTTACCCTGTATTTATTTTAAAATATATGATTGTTTAAAGTTTAGATTCAAAATAAAATCCACATCACATACTAGTGTGTAGGAGAGAGAACTAGTAGGTGGAGCCTTGCTCCATAAAGTTGTCAGATGAATTTAAATATGATAATGAATACATGGCATGAATGCATCTCTAACCATATGGACGGTTTAGCCATGCCCGGAATATCCCGTGCATGGTAGAATCACTTTTCTCACAAAGACGTCGACTTTTGCTTTACAAGTTTTTTTGGTCTCTTGGCTTGTTTTCTCTCGGTCTCTACAACTGCAGCCGCGTGCGTGGTGGCTTTCTTTCACGCGCCAAGCCAACAGCGTAACGCTACAAATAAGGCAAACGTTTCTATCCGGTGCCCGGCCAAAACGTTACGCCGGACCCATGTGGGCCTTGCGATTGCTCACGATCGTGGCGACGGGAGCGCCCCTTTCGAACCGTTTTTTCTCCCGCACTGATTTATCCCCTTCCCTCGTTTCCTTCCCTCATCTCCTTCCTTCGTCCAAACACATAAGAAGCACGTCAAGACCTTGAGCCGCCAACCGCTGTGCCCGGTAGTGGCTTGCGCGGGCGTATCCCCGCACGCAAAATGCCACATCGCACCCTGCCATTCCAATACCACGACATGGCCGCGCCTCGCCGTGCAACATCCTGCCTCCTTCCTGAGGTTGTAGCTCACCACGGCCGCCATTGTAGCCCTGACCTTTTTGGCCACAACTCTCCTCCTGTCCTGATTGCAATACTGTGCCGCTCGTCGCCTGCAAACAGAACTCGCCGTCCGTGATTCACAACATCCCACCCCCATCAACCTCGCCAGGCTCGTCGTCGCACTTGTAGCACCATGGCAGCCATGAATATGGTTTGTAGCAAATTCCACCGCCTATTGTAGCAAAAGTCAACTATGTTTGCAGCAAAACATCGTCATTGTCGTCGCGGGTTGCAGGTAAGACACAAAGTTTGAAGCTTTTTTCAATGCCGGATGTAGCTTTTGTAACCGCCGGTTGCAACTTTTCATTGTCGCCCATGGTGTTCATCTCTACGGTTGAAGCTTTTTTCGTCAACGTATGAAGCTTTTCTTGTCGCCAGATGAAGCTTTTTTTATCACCGGTTGCAACTTTTGGTGGTCATCCATAGCTTTCGTCGTACATGGGTTGAAACTTTTTTCATCGCCGGTTGAAGCATTTTTCATTACCGTTTGTAGTTTTTTGATTGTCGGTTGCAGCACTGGTCATCTCTCAACAGGGCGCAAGCGAGATGTTGCAAGCGTCAGGGATGAGCGGAGGCGAGTACGCCGACGAGCTGCGGTCGTCACCACCGGAGCTACAATGGTCGCCACAGGAGCTGCAACCGCAGGGTGCGGTTGTTGTTGGGGAAAGCAGTATTTCAAAAAAAATTCCTATGATCACGCACGATCTATCTATGAGATGCATACCAACAAGAGGGGAGAGTGTATCTACGTACCCTCGTAGACCGAAAGCGGAAGCGTTTCGTAACGCGGTTGATGTAGTCGAATGTCTTCGCGATCCAACCGATCAAGTACCAAACGCATGGTACCTCAGCAATCTGCACACGTTCAACTCGATGACGCCCCTCGTACTCTTGATCTAGCTGAGGCTGAGGGTGAGTTTCGTCAGCACGACGACGTGTCGACGGTGATGATGAAGTTACCGACACAGGGCTTCGCCTAAGCACTGATGACCCACAAGTATAGGGGATCTATCATAGTCCTTTTGATAAGTAAGAGTGTCAAACCCAACGAGGAGCAGAAGGAAATGATAAGCGGTTTCTAGCAAGGTATTCTCTGCAAGTACTGAAATAAGTGGTAACAGATAGTTTTGTGATAGGATAATTTGTAACGAGCAACAAGTAACAAAAGTAAATAAAGTGCAGCAAGGTGGCTCAATCCTTTTTGTAGCAAAGGACAAGCCTGGATAAACTCTTATATAGAGAAAAGCGCTCCCGAGGACACATGGGAATATCATCAAGCTAGTTTTCATTACGCTCATATGAGTCGCGTTCGGTACTTTGATAATTTGGTATGTGGGTGGACCGGTGCTTGGGTGATGTCCTTACTTGGACAAGCATCCCACTTATGATTAACCTCTATTGCAAGCATCCGCAACTACAACAAAAGTATTAAGGTAAACCTAACCATAGCATGAAACATATGGATCCAAATCAGCCCTTTACGAAGCAACGCATAAACTAGGGTTTAAACTTCTGTCACTCTAGCAACCCATCATCTACTTATTACTTCCCAATGCCTTCCTCTAGGCCCAAATAATGGTGAAGTGTCATGTAGTCGACGTTTACATAACACCACTAGAGGAGAGACAACATACATCTCATCAAAATATCGAACGAATACCAAATTCACATTACTACTAATAGCAAGACTTCTCCCATGTCCTCAGGAATAAACGTAACTACTCACAAAGCATAAACATGTTCATAATCAGAGGGGTATTAATATGCATATAGGATCTGAACATATGATCTTCCACTAATTAAACCAACTAGAATCAACTACAAGGAGTAATTAACACTACTAGCAACCTACTAGTACCAATCCCGGACTTGGAGACAAGAATTGGATACAAGAGATGAACTAGGGTTTTGAGAGGAAATGGTGCTGATGAAGATGTTGATGGAGATTGCCCTCTCCCGATGAGAGGAGCGTTGGTGATGACGATGGCGATGATTTCCCCCTCCGGGAGGGAAGTTTCCCCGGCAGAACAGCTCCGCCAGAGCCCTGGATTGGTTCCACCAAGGTTCCGCCTCGTGGCGGCGGAGTTTCGTCCGAGAAGATGGCTTCCTATTTTTTCCCATCGAAAGACTTCATATAGCAGAAGATGGCCACCAGAGGGCCACCAGGGGCCCACGAGGTAGGGGGCGCGCCCAGGGGGGTAGGGCGCGCCCCCACCCTCGGGGGCAGGGTGTGGCCCCCCTGGTGAATTTCTTCCGCTGAGTATTTTTTATATTTTCTAAAAACATCTTCCGTGAAGTTTCAGGACTTTTGGAGCTTTGCAGAATAGGTCTCTAATATTTGCTCCTTTTCCAGCCCAGAATCCCAGCTGCCGGCATTCTCCCTCTTTATATAAACCTTGTAAAATAAGAGAGAATAGGCATAAGTATTTTGACATAATGTGTAGTAACAGCCCATAATGCAATAAATATCGATATAAAAGCATGATGCAAAATGGACGTATCAACTCCCCCAAGCTTAGACCTCGCTTGTCCTCAAGCGAAAGCCGAAATCGAAAAATATGTCCACATGTTTAGAGATAGAGGTGTCGATAAAAATAAAATATGGACATGAGGGTATCATGATCATTCTTAGAACATCAACTAATATAATTCTTGTCATATGATTTCTTATGCTAGAGTAATAGTTCAATCACAATTTCAGGTATGAATCGTAAACTTCATTGAAAACTAACAAACTGTAATCTAAGTTATTGGAGCAATTGCAATTTATCATAACATAGGAAAGAGTCAATGTATAAGAGCTTTTCAGCAAGTCCACATACTCAACTATCATATAGTCTTTCACAATTGCTGACACTTACGCAATACTTATGGGTATGGAGTTTTACTCGGATACAGAGAAAGATAGGGGCTTATAGTTTTGCCTCCCAACATTTTACCTCAAGGGTAATGTCAACAATAATAGTTCATGAAAACTCACATCCAATTTGCTATATATACCAGGATCTTTCCAACATAATGTGCTTGCCAAAGGATAAAATGTAAAAAGGAAGGGTGAAGATCACCATGACTCTTATGCAATGTAGGAGATGAAAGTAAAAGATAAGCCCTTCGCAGAGGAAAGCAGAGGTTGTCATGCGCTTTTATGGTTGGATGCACAAAATCTTAATGCGAAAGAACGTCACTTTATATTGCCACTTGTGATATGGACCTTTATTATGCAGTCTGTCGCTTTTATTTCTTCCGTATCACACGATCGTATAAAGCTTATTTCTCCCACACTAATAACTCATACATATTTAGAGCCTGTTCGGCAGCCCTCTGCTCCTCTAAATTCTCAACTTCACTCCTTGCTTCTCAACTCCCAACTCTACTTGGACATTTTATAATTTGGCAAAACGTTCGGCCCCCAACTCCAGCTCCTCGAGGACTGCAGCCATGCACGCGGAGAAAGAGAATCAGGGGCGTACGGGTGAGGACGAGAGATTAGTGGGGTTCTGTTTCCTGTTTTATCTCCCGAACCGGTAAGTAATGGCATTGGTGTGTAAAATACACTCAACTCCTGGGCCAATTTGCTACGAGGCACGAGATGGAGCGCCCGGAGCACCACTTTCGCCACTCCGGCAATTTGTACTACGAGCCGCTCTGCTCCGGATTATTTAATCCGTGGAGTTGACGCGTTCGTTGCCGCTCCGCCGGCTCCAGAAGCAGAGTTGTGGAGTGGAGGGCTCCCGAACAGGCTCTTAGAGAGCATTTTTTATTGCTTGCACCGATGACAACTTACTTGGAGGATCTTACTCAATCCATAGGTAGGTATGGTGGACTCTCATGGCAAAACTGGTTTAAGGGTATTTGGAAGCACAAGTAGTATCTCTACTTGGTGCGATGAATTTGGCTAGCATGAGGGAGAAAGGCAAGCTCAACCATGTTGGATGGTCCGTGACAATATAATTTATCTCAGTTGTAAGAAAACATAACCCATTATGTTGTCTTCCTTGTCCAACGTCAACTCTTTAGCATGTCATATTTTAATGAGTGCTCACAATCATAAAAGATGTCCAAGATAGTATATTTATATGTGAAGACCTCTCTTTCTTTATTACTTCCTATTAATTGCAACAATGACCAAAACTATGTTTGTCAACCCTTAACAACTTTTATTCATCATACTTTCTCTATGTGAGCTCACTACTCTCCATAAGATTCACATGATCTCTTTGTTTCTTTTTATTTCTTTCTCTTTTCTTTTATTCCCTTAGGATCATGGCAAAATAATCAAACCCTTGACTCAACACTAATCTTTATTATATAGCTCACGGACTCGATTACATAGAGGAACTATAAAGCAAAACTCACAACTAGATCATACTAAGAACTTTTATTCTACTAGATCAAGATATTACCAAAAGGATCAAACTAAGAAAAACGGTAAAGATAAAAGTGATGGTGATACGATACCGGGGCACTCCCCCAAGCTTGGCAGTTGCCAAGGGGAGTTCCCATACCCATGTGATTATGTCTCCTTTGTTGGTGGAGAAGGTGATGGTTTTGTTGATGGCGTAGGCTTCTTCCTTAATTTGCGCTTGAGGACAGAATTTTGGTCCCTTAGGTCCTCGATCTTCTGTTCCAGGATCAGTATCTTTTTGCATAGTTCCTGCTTATTTTCCTGCAAGAGGAGAAAAGGGATAAACTCGATCTTAGGTTTCTTTACCCTATTCGGGAGGCTTGACTTTTTGAACTCCACATGCATGTCCCCAGGTTGAGGTAGTGGGACTTCATCTTCATCTGAGCTCGTCTCCTCCTTTCCCTTGGGTTCATAGTCCTCTTCTTCTTCCGTAGTCCAACCGCAATGCTCCACATCCCCATAGACCTTAGGATCTGCAAGGTAATCAACCACATAACTTTCTCCTTCCGAATCCTGGGACGACATGTTGCTCTGTCTACAGCAGGACAACTCAAAACAAAGACAAGAGATATTTGCGTGATACGGGAGTCAAAACCCCCGGAAGATTATAAAATGAATTTTTATCGACCAAAATACGTGTCGTGTAAGAAAACGGAGTCCGGAGAGCGCACGAGGTGCCCACGAGGTAGGGGGCATACCCAGGGGGATAGGGCGCACCCTCCACCCTCGTGGAGCCCTCGTGTCCTTCCCAGACTGTTTCTTATTTTTCTATTTTTCTAAATATTCCAAAACGGAGAAATATTGCCTTAAAGACTGTTTTGGAGTCGGTTTACTTACCGTACCACATACCTATTCCTTTTCGGAGTCTGAAACATTCCAGAAAGTGTCCCTTATGTATTCCTCCAGGGTTATGGTTTCAATAACATTGGTTTCAACATTTATGGGATTACCTGAGATATAATGTTTGATTCTTTGACCGTTCACCACCTTCGGATTTGTGCCTTTGAAGTTGTTGATTTTTATGGCACTGGGACGATAGACCTCCTCAATAACATAAGGACTTTCCCATTTAGAGAGAAGTTTTCCTGCAAAAAATCTTAAACGAGAGTTGTATAGCAATACATAGTCACCTACATTAAACTCACGCTTTTGTATCCTTTTATCATGCCATCTTTTAACTTTTTCTTTAAACAACTTGGCATTTTCGTAGGCTTGGGTTCTCCATTCATCGAGTGAGCTAATATCAAATAATATTTTCTCACCGGCAAGTTTAAAATCATAATTGAGCTCTTTAATAGCCCAATATGCCTTGTGTTCTAGTTCGAGAGGTAAGTGACATGCTTTTCCATAAACCATTTTATACGGAGACGTACCCATAGGATTTTTATATGCAGTTCTATAGGCCCATAATACATCATCAAGTTTCTTGGACCAATTCTTTCTAGATCTATTAACAGTCTTTTGCAAAATTAATTTGAGCTCTCTATTACTCAATTCTACTTGACCACTAGACTGAGGGTGATAAGGGGATGCAATTCTATGATTAACATCATACTTAGCAAGCATTTTACGGAAAGCACCATGAATAAAATGTGAACCACCATCAGTCATTAAATATCTAGGGACTCCAAATCTCTAAAAATAACTTCTTTAAGCATTTTAATAGAAGTGTTATGATCAGCACTACTAGTTGGAATAGCTTCTACCCACTTAGTAACGTAATCAGCAGCAACTAAAATATGTGTATATCCATTAGAGGAAGGAAAGGGTCCCATATAGTCAAAGCCCCAAACATCAAATGGTTCAATAACGAGTGAACAATTCATAGGCATTTCTTGACGTCTACTAATATTACCAATTCTTTGACATTCATCACAAGATAAGACAAACTTACGGGCATCCTTGAAGAGAGTAGGCCAATAAATCCCAGATTGCAATACCTTATGTGCAGTTCTATCTCCAGCATGGTGTCCTTCATAAGCTTGGGAGTGACACTTGCGTAGGATCTGTTCCTGTTCATGCTCAGGTACACAACGTCTAATAACACCATCTACTCCTTTATAAAGATGTGGGTCATCCCAAAAGTAATGCCTCAAATCATAGAAGAACTTTTTATTTTGCTGGTATGTGAAACTAGGTGGTACAAACTTAGCAACAGTGTAATTAGCATAATCAGCATACCATGGAGCAGTATGAGAAGCATTTATGACATTTAACTACTCATTAGGAAAGCTATCATCAATAGGAAGTGGGTCATCAAGTACATTTTCTAACCTAGACAAGTTGTCTGCAACGGGGTTCTCAGCTCCCTTTCTATCAACGATATGTAAGTCAAATTCTTGTGGCAAGATAACCCATCTAATAAGTCTAGGTTTAGCATCTTTCTTTTCCATAAGATATTTAATAGCAGCATGATCAGTGTGAATAGTTACTTTAGAATCAACAATATACGGTCTGAACTTATCACAAGCAAATACAACTGCTAAGAAGTCCTTTTCAGTAGTAGCATGATTTATTTGAGCATTGTCTAGGGTTTTACTAGCATATTGAATAACATTTAATTTCTTATCAACTCTTTGCCCCAGAATAACACCTACAACATAATCACTAGCATCACACATAATTTCAAAGGGTAAATTCCAATCAGGTGGCTGAACAATGGGTACAGAGATCAATGCTTTCTTAAGTATTTCAAATGCTTCTACAAAATCATCATCAAAGACAAATGGTATATCTTTTTGTAATAAGTTAGTCAGAGGCCGAGAAATTTTTGAGAAGTCCTTAATGAACCTCCTATAAAATCCGGCGTGACCAAGGAAACTTCCTATACCTTTGATGTCCTTGGGGCATGGCATCTTTTCAATAGCATCAACCTTGGCTTTATCAACTTCAATACCTCTTTCAGAAACTTTATGCCCCAAGACAATACCTTCGTTAACCATAAAGTGGCACTTTTCTCAATTCAAGACAAGATTAGTTTCTTCACATCTCTGCAAAACTCGATCAAGGTTGCTCAAGCAATCATCAAAAGAAGATCCATAGACGGTGAAATCGTCCATGAAAAGCTCACAAATCTTTTCACAAAAGTCAGAGAATATAGCCATCATGCATCTTTGGAAGGTAGCAGGTGCATTACATAAACCAAAAGGCATACGTCTATAAGCAAAAGTACCAAAAGGAAAAGTAAAAGTAGTCTTTGATTGATCTTTGGCTGACACAGGTATTTGAGAGAAACCAGAATAACCATCTAGAAAGCAAAAATGTGTATGTTTGGATAATCTTTCTAGCATTTGATCGATAAAGGGTAAGGGGTAATGATCTTTTTAGTGGCTTTATTTAATTTGCGGAAATCAATTACCATCCTATAACCTGTAATAATTCTTTGAGGAATCAATTCATCTTTATCATTAGGAACGACAGTAATACCTCCCTTCTTAGGGACACAATGGACAGGACTTACCCACTGACTATCAGCAACGGGATAGATTATACCTGCCTCAAGGAGCTTTAGTATTTCCTTTCTTACCACTTCTTTCATTTTAGGATTCAGCCGTCGTTGATGATCACGAACTGGTTTAGCATCTTCTTCCAAATTTATTTTATGTTGACATAGAGTGGGAATAATGCCCTTAAGATCATCAAGATTATACCCAATAGCAGCATGGTGCTTCTTCAAAGTTTTCAATAATATCTCTTCCTCGTGCTCTGAAAGGTTAGCACTAATAATAACAGGATATATCTTTCTCTCATCAAGATAAGCATATTTAAGAGTATCAGGCCATGGTTTAAGCTCAAACACGGGATCACCCTTGGGTGGAGGAGGATCCCCTAGGATTTCAACAAGCAGATTGTGTTTCAGAATAGGTTCCTGTTTAAAGAATACTTCATCTATTTCCCTTCTTTCATTCATAAACATATCATTTTCATGGTCTAGTAAATATTGTTCTAAAGGATCACTAGGAGGTAAGGCAATAGAAGCAAGACCAATAATTTCATCCTTACTAGGTAATTCTTCTACACGGTGTTGTCTACTAAATTTGGAGAAATTAAATTCATGAGTCATATCTTCTAGACCGATAGTAACAACATCCCTTTTGCAATCTATGGTAGCATTAACAGTGTTCAGGAAGGGTCTACCAAATATATTGGGACAAAAGCTATCTTGTGGGGAACCAAGAACAAGAAAATCAGCAGGATATTTAGTTTTCGCACACAAGACTTCAACATCTCTAACAATTCCCATTGGTGAAATAGTATCTCTATTGGCAAGTTTAATTGTGACATCAATATCTTCTATCTCAGCAGGTGAAATATCATGCATAATTTCTTTTTATAAGGAATAAGGTATTGCAGTAGCACTAGCACCCATATCACATAAGCCATGATAACAATGATCTCCTATTTTAACAGAAATAACAGGCATGCCTACCACAGGTCTTGTCGTGGAATTGTCACGGTAGATGTCCTAGCAAAAGGACTTAGTTGTAGGGCCATCGCAACTAGGAAGCTTAAAGGGGTTAATCGGGACAAAGGACACGAGAGGTTTTATACTAGTTCGGCCCCTTATGATGAAGGTAAAAGCCTATGTCTAGTTGTGTTGATATTGTTGGGGTTTCGATCGCCAAGAGGCTAGTTCGCCAGCTTGGTTATCGATCTCTTGTTTCTTGCCCCAAGCCGCCACCGGGTCGTCCCCTTATATACACGGGTTGACGCCTAGTGGCCTACAGAGTCCCTGCCGGCTCATAAATCGCATCCGGCTCGGTGATTCTTTACATGCCTTTCTTTACAAGTCTTTCCTTACATACGGCGGTTTACAATATTGGGCCTTAAACCACCTCTAGGGCTTTAGGCCTTCTATAAGATTTAACAGACTATCGCCTTGAGTGTTTACTGGGCTTTCTTTGTGACCCGCCATTGGGTCTTGACCCGGCCCCTCCTGAGCGGGTCATAACTGATAGCTATATCCCCAACATTAGGCCCCAGGTTGACTTTGAACTTTGTTCTTTGTCAATCTTCAACACTTAGACAAAATCCATCTTCTTATCCTCGCAGAGGTTTTTTGTAACCCGCCATGACGTCATCTCTTGAAAACATAAAAAACTTCTATGACGTCTTCTCTCAATGGATCTTTATTTTTAATGCCTCCCGAGAATCGAGGCGTCCGTTTAGTTGGATAACCATTATTTGGGTCTTCCTCGATTTTCGCGCCCGCCTGTTCGCTTTTTTCCTTATAAATAGGCACACGGCCGGTTTTTATCATTCTCCTTTCTTCTTTATCTTCCTCCTCTCGTGACCTCTGCTGCTTCTCGAGCTCTGCCGTCGTCGCAGAGCACCTCGTCATCGTCGACCTTGGCCGCTGCATCAACCAGAATCAGTTCAGAGAAAGGCGGCGACCTTCCGTGGAGGATCCGTGGCCGTAAGTATTCACCCTCCGTTCCTCAGATCCGCATTTAGAGCTTCTAGGTTTTCCTGCGTGTTCTTCGTAGTTCTTCATGGTTCTTCGCAGTTCTCCCACTGCCGCCTCTTCTTGATCCAAAAAGAGATGTATGCTTATGCGATAGTTGTTTGGTGCCTCCTCTTGAATTTAGTAGACCCTTTTTTATGGTACGAAGGCCGCATTAGGACTGATGAACTCATCTGGGCTATATTTTTAGGTTTAGAATTTTTTTCATTTTGAACGGCCATTTGATCCATAATAATATCCAGAAGTTAAGAAACTTGTTTGTCTCCATACTTCACCAATTCTGCCGCTGGTATTTCTCAAGTGGCTGTAGTCATGGAGGCTTACTGCGCCGGCTTACTTTTCCTTATATGACATTAGCCCTTATTTAAGCCGCCATTACTCCCCTGTACCATTATCACTTAAGTTAACCATTATCATTGAATTGAACTGGCAGGTTGCTTTCCTTTCAGTTCGTTTTTGAACATAATGCCATCCAAATCATCGACTGTCTGCAACTGGGTTCCCTCAATAGTCACTAAGGACACTCTGAAGGACTTCTTTACCATAGGTTTTTTGCCAAGGAAGAATATTATGTCCTACCGTGCGCCTGACCCGGAGGAGGAACGACCCAATCCAAAAGATGGTGAAGTTATCGTCTTTTCTGATCACATGAACCGTGGCTTTTCCCCACCCATCTCAAAGTTCTTCAGAGATGTCCTCCATTTTTTCAAACTCCATCCTCAAGACCTCGGGCCTAATTCCATATCCAATATCTGCAACTTCCAAGTTCTCTGCAAGGTGTACCTTCAAGAAGAACCGACTGTAGAACTCTTTAGAGAGTATTTTTATCTGAACCATCAGAATGAGTGCACCAATGGCCTTAGCCTGGAACTTGGAGGTATCTCAATTCAGCGTCGACAAGGCGCCGTCTTCCCCCTTATAGTCTTGCCAAGTCATCCCAAGGACTGGAATCAGACTTGGTTTTATTGTCAAGACACTTCACCAGCAAATGAGCATCCACTGCCGGGTTATCGCTCAGAGCGTCTTGACTCCAAATTTGCACTTCCTGACAAACTCACTGCTGCTGAACGCAAGAAGCTGATACCATCCATCAAAAGGATTAATGCTTTATTGGGGAACGGTTTAACCAGAGTTGATTTGACCCGTTGCTGGGTTGCGTGGCGGGTCATCCCTCTAAGCCGTCGATCAAAATTTATGTACGAGTATGGTGGAGGCCCAGATGACTCTCTTCGTCACATCTCCGTTCAATTAACTGAAGAAGATATTGTTTCAATGTCAACCCTTCTGGTGAACGTAAAATACGAAGACTGCAGTAAAGTCGGGTTAAACCCCTTCTGCAAGCTTAACCCGGTGCCAGAGGTAAAGAAACTCTGATCTCTCTCCTTTGTATTTTCCCAGCCGTATTGTTTTTTAATACTTGCCTAACCTTTCATCTTGTTTTTACCTGTTTACAGGCCAAATCTGATTTCTGGAAAGTCAAATATGACCACGAAGCTGCCAAGAAAGCGAGAATCGCCGCCATAAACACCAAGAAAACGACCTGGAGGTCTAAAAAGAAGAAGAGCACCACTGAAGACTTGATGAAGCTTGATGATACTTCTGAGTCGGAGGTAGCCCTTGACTCCCTTGGCCAAATTTTTAATAATCTTATTAACACTGATCATTACCAGGATGACACTGGGGCCAGTCAGGCCGTGGAAGAAGAGGTAACTATTTCCTCCGACTCAGCCCATTTGCCAAGACAGAAACTTCGAGTCGTAACCCGGAAAGTAAGTTTTTCACACCCTTTGGCTTATCTGGACCCTCACTTTCTTTTGAAAAAGCAGCAACATGAGAGCCACCGTCAAGCCCGGAACAAAGACAAACCGCCTGTTGTTCTTCAACAAACTCCTCAAAAGCGCCGGAATGAGGTTTACTTCTTTGTCTTTGAGTTTCTGTTTAATGGATCCTTTCCCTTGCATTACTTAACTTTATTTTATCTTTGCAGGAGGTGTGTCGCTCTTCTGGCAACTCGTCTCAGACCCAATTTCCGGCCTTCAAGACTGCCCCTGGGTAAGGAAAAAAAATCCTCTTTCCTCCATGTTTTTCAAACTGTATCTTTATACTGATAGTCCTATAACATTTCTCTTAGTGGTCAAGCTAAGTCCAAGAAGGCAAAGGCAACTAAGCCGGTGGAAGACCCGCCAGTTCCTGTCCCTGAACCGGCCATGCCATCTTCTCCGTTAACTGACACTCCAGAAGACCCGCCTGTCAACGCAGAAGCAAATCCTCCCGAGCCGTCGGTTGACGAAACCACCGTTAACCCTTCTACCACTGGACCATCCAGCTCGGCTAACCCTCCATCACCGTCTGCTCAAGACGTTCTGATCACTGGGAGCTTCTTCGTTGAGCTGGGGAATCCCACCGTGTTGGCTTGTCATACTGCGAAACAAGAGGCGCTGGAGAGACAAAAAGTGCATTTTGATATTTCACATTATGACCATCTGAATGCCAACGACATATTATCCGGCTATCTCAGCCATGTGCACTCCAGCCGTGACTCATAGATCAAAATGGTCAAGCAGTTGCAGCTGAAGTACGAGGTATGTTCTTCCGACTTACTTATATTCTACCAGCCCCAAGTCTTCAGATTATGAGAAAACTGGAATGATCTGTAGACTTTATGATATATGCTTAGACTTTACCTTTAGATTTTTCTGGAGTCCAATAAAATAGAGCAAAGCTTCACCTGTAGTCCCCAAGGGCCGGTTCATTTGACCATAAATGAGTCGGTTCTTTGAATTTTCATAACCGTCTTGTATCGAACTCAACAAATACTGTAGTCCGGCTTACCCTTGAGATACTTGCTGAATATCATACATTAGCCCCCAAGTGCCAAGTGCTGTTACTTTGTAAAGTACTTGGGACTTGAAGTATAGTAGAGTCATATTTTGTTTTGGCATACATTAGCCCCCAAGTGTCAAGTGGCTTTGCAGTGCAAAGGCACTTGAGACTTAAGTCTTGAATTTTGAGCTTTGATACACCTGTATATGTCTTGCAGAATGCCCTATCTGAATTGGGTTTGCAATTGACTGACGCCAAGACCCGGCTGGCGGATCAGGAGGCAGAAATCAAGGCTGCCGACTCCAAGCTTCAATTAAGTCTTGGTGAGACAGAAAAACTGAAAAACAGCTTGACTACCAAGAAGAAAACCTGGGCTGAAGAGAAAACACTGCTGACACAACGCACCAAAAAGGCAGAAGTAGCTCTTGAGGAGATTACTACAGAGCTAACAGGTTTAAAGAACCGGGTATCTCAAATGGTGTCCGTCATCTTTGGTAAGCAATCTGTACTGACCTTTTGTACCTTATGCTGACCCGGAATATAAACCGCTGGCTGATCCTTTGTTTATAAAACATGTGCAGGCCCACGAAGCAAGAATTTGAGCCAAGACAACGTGATTAAACTGAAGGCGGTGTATACCTTCGTAGAGCAATTGTACATTGGCGCACAATGGGCACTTGCCGCTATTTCTCCTGCCAATTAAGGACCCAACCGGCTCAGTGATGTCTTAAAAAAGCTGTCAATCTTACCCGCCAGATTCCAAGAAGTTAAGCGATCCTGCCCTCAGCCGCTCCAAGGCTTGGGTGCCAGATCTAGACCCGGCGGATGTAGCCAGAGGATACCCCATGGTAAAGGAAGACAGGTCTCCGTTTGAACAGGATGACTTCGTTACTTGCGTGAGGGAGGTGAGACCTCAGGCCACCATTCTCGGAGATGAAATAAACATCGATAAATACCAGCCGGGTTTTGATTTGAACAATAATAAGATGGCGACTCCCTCCTACAAGGTGACCGCCCTTATCCCGCTGGCTCGTCAACATACATTTGCTCCGGATGTTGATCCAGCTGGCTTGATTGATGACGAAGCAGAATTTATTGCCTTGAACGGTTTTGACTGGTCAAAACCCAGCTTCCAATCAGCAGAAGGCGGCGAGCCAGTGAGGGAGGAGTGAAAACCATCTTCATGGTTTTTTTAAAAGCCTTGTAATAGATTAGCTGTGAAAACACTGCATAATTTGCCTATGCCATCGCGCATAAGACACTGTGTATGATTCTGTGTTTTGCTGATGTCAATATATGCATCATATTTATGGTTGTCCCCGCAATTTTCCCGTTCTATTCCTGTAGATAAAAAAGGAAAACCTGGCTTGGCGGCTTAGTACCAAACGGGTCATAATACCCGGTTTACACTCAATATTGTTATCATAGTAGAAAACAGAACCAGACGTAAAAAGAAAACAAGGTTGAAATACATGTATCTTTGACCTCCGAACCACCGGTTTATATGACCCGGGTGATGAGGTTGATAATCAAGTCTTCGCGAGAAGTCAATGCTTCTGAATACCTGATGATTATCATGCCCTGGCGGCTTGTTGTCAAATAGTCAAGCCGGTGAAAGGGTCCTTCCCAAGGTGGGGATAGCTTGTGTGCATCTGATAGATCCTGGATGAGCCGGAGCACCAGGTCACCTTCTTGAAAAGTCCTGGACTTAACCCGGCGGCTGTGATAATGGTGCAGGTCCTGTTGATAAATTGTTGATCGAGCCACTGTTAAGTCTCTTTCCTCATCTAACAAGTCAAGTGCATCATGTCTGGCTTGTTCATTGTTAGCTTCAACATAAGCCGCCACACGGGGCGAGTCATGACGGATGTCACTAGGCAACAGTGCTTCCGCTCCATAAACCATGAAGAAAGGTGTATAACCTGTAGACCTGTTAGGGGTGGTGTTGATACTCCACAACACTGAGGGTAACTCCTCTACCCAACAACCTGGTGTTCGCTGCAAGGGAACCATAAGCCGGGGCTTGAGACCTTTTAAGATTTCCTGATTTGCTCTCTCAGCTTGACCATTGGATTGAGGATGGGCTACAGAAGAAACATCAAGCCGGATATGCTCGCGCTGACAGAACTCCTCCATAGCCCCTTGGGATAGATTAGTGCCATTATCAGTGATAATGCTGTGTGGAAAACCAAAACGGAAAATCACCTTTTTCATGAAATGAACCGCTGTGGCCGCATGATGACCCACAAGTATAGGGGATCTATCATAGTCCTTTTGATAAGTAAGAGTGTCAAACCCAACGAGAAGCAGAAGGAAATGATAAGCGGTTTCCAGCAAGGTATTCTCTGCAAGTACTGAAATAAGTGGTAACAGATAGTTTTGTGATAGGATAATTTGTAACAAGCAACAAGTAACAAAAGTAAATGAAGTGCAGCAAGGTGGCCCAATCCTTTTGTAGCAAAGGACAAGCCCGGACAAACTCTTATATGATGTAAAGCGCTCCTAAGGACACATGGGAATATCGTCAAGCTAGTTTTCATCACGTTCATATGATTCGCGTTCGGTACTTTGATAATTTGGTATGTGGGTGGACCGGTGCTTGGGTGCCGCCCTTACTTGGACAAGCATCTCACTTATGATTAACCTCTATTGCAAGCATCTGCAATTACAACAAAAGTATTAAGGTAAACCTAACCATAGCATGAAACATATGGATCCAAATCAGCCCCTTACGAAGCAACACATACTAGGGTTTAAGCTTCTGTCACTCTATCAACCCATCATCTACTTATTACTCCCCAATGCTTTCCTCTAGGCCCAAATAATGGTGAAGTGTCATGTAGTCGACGTTCACATAACACCACTAGAGGAGAGACAACATACATCTCATCAAAATATCGAACGAATACCAAATTCACATGACTACTAATAGCTAGACTTCTCCCATGTCCTCAGGAACAAAAGTAACTACTCACAAAGCATAAACATGTTCATAATCATAGGGGTATTAATATGCATATAGGATCTGAACATATGATCTTCCACCAATTAAACCAACTAGCATCAACTACAAGGAGTAATTAACACTACTAGCAACCTACTAGCACCAATCTCGGACTTGGAGACAAGAATTGGACACAAGAGATGAATTAGGGTTTTGAGATGAGATGGTGCTGATGAAGATGTTGATGGAGATTGCCCTCTCCCGATGAGAGGAGCGTTGGTGATGACGATGGCGATGATTTCCCCCTCCGGGAGGGAAGTTTCCCCGGCAGAACAGCTCCGCCAGAGCCCTAGATTGGTTCCGCCAAGGTTCCGCCTCGTGGCAGCGGATTTTCGTCCGGGAAGATGTCTTATGATTTTTTTCCCATCGAGAGACTCCATATAGCAGAAGATGGCCACCGGAGGGCCACCAGGGGGCCCACAAGGTAGGGGGCGCGCCCTAGGGGGTAGGGCATGCCCCCACCCTCGTGGGAAGGGTGTGGCCCCCCTGGTGAGTTTCTTCCACCGAGTATTTTTTTATATATTTGGAAAACATCATCCATGAAATTTCAGGACTTTTGGAGCTGTGCAGAATAGGTCTCTAATATTTGCTCCTTTTCTAGCCCAGAATCCA
Organism: Triticum aestivum; assembly: GCF_018294505.1. Lineage (NCBI taxonomy): Eukaryota > Viridiplantae > Streptophyta > Magnoliopsida > Poales > Poaceae > Triticum > Triticum aestivum. The sequence goes on along the minus strand of NC_057806.1, from coordinate 624,368,274 downwards.
AGCTGCCGGCATTCTCCCTCTTTATGTAAACCTTGTAAAATAAGAGAGAATAGGCATAAGTATTGTGACATAATGTGTAATAACAGCCCATAATGCAATAAATATTGATATAAAAGCATGGTGCAAAATGGACGTATCAACTCCCCCAAGCTTAGACCTCGCTTGTCCTCAAGCGAAAAGCCGAAATCGAAAAATATGTCCACATGTTTAGAGATAGAGGTGTCGATAAAAATAAAATACAGACATGAGGGTATCATGATCATTCTTAGAACAACAACTTATATAATTCTTGTCATATAATCTCTTATGCTAGAGTAATAATTCAATCACAATATCAAGTATGAATCGTAAACTTCATTGAAAACTATCAAACTACAATCTCAGTCATGGAAGCAATTGCAATTTATCATAACATCGGAAAGAGTCAATGTATAAGAGCTTTTCAGCAAGTCCACATACTCAACTATCATCTAATCTTTAACAATTGCTGACACTCACGCAACACTTATGGGTATGGTGTTTTACTCAGACACAGAGAAAGATAGGGGCTTATAGTTTTGCCTCACAACGTTTTTGCTCAAGGGTAATGTCAATAGTAATAGTTCATGAAAATTCACATCCAATTAGCCATATATACCAGGATCTTTCCAACATATTGTGCTTGCCAAAGGATAAAATGTAAAATGGAAAGGTGAAGATCACCATGACTCTTATGCAGGGTAGGAGATAAAAGTAAAAGATAGGCCCTTCGCAGAGGGAAGCAGAGGTTGTCATGCGCTTTTATGGTTGGATGCACAAAATCTTAATGCGAAAGAACGTCACTTTATATTGCCACTTGTGATATGGACCTTTATTATGCAGTCTGTCGCTTTTATTACTTCCATATCGCACGATCGTATAAAGCTTATTTCCTCCACACCAATCAATCATACATATTTAAAGAGCAATTTTTATTGCTTTGCACCGATGACAACTTACTTGAAGGATCTTACTCAATCCATAGGTAGACATGGTGTACTCTTATGGCAAGACTGGTTTAAGGTTATTTGAAAGCACAAGTAGTATCTCTACTTGGTGCAATGAATTTGGCTAGCATGAGAGGGAAAGGCAAGCTCATCATGTTGGAAGATCCAAGACAATATAATTCATCTCAGATGTAAGAAAACATAACCCATTATGTTGTCTTCCTTGTCCAATGTCAACTCTTTAGCATGTCATATCTTAATGAGTGCCCACAACCATAAAAGATGTCCAAGATAGTATATTTATATGTGAGGACCTCTCTTTCTTTATTACTTCCTATTAATTGCAACGATGACCAAAACTATGTTTGTCAACCCTCAACAACTTTTATTCATCATACTCTTTCTATGTGAGCTCATTACTCTCCATAAGACTCACATGATCTCTTTGTTTCTTTTTATTTCTTTCTCTTTTCTTTTATTCACTTAGGATCATGGGAAAATAATCAAGCTCTTGACTCAACACTAATCTTTATTATATAGCTCACGGACTCGATTACATAGATGGATAATAAAGCCAAACTCACAACTAGATCATACTAAGAACTTTTATTCTACTAGATCAAGATATTACTAAAAGGATCAAACTAAGAAAAACGGTAAAGATAAAGGTGATGGTGATACGATACCGGGGCACTCCCCCAAGCTTGGCAGTTGACAAGTGGAGTGCCCATACCAGATACTCAATTCTTCTTTGTTGATGGAGACACTGGTGGTTTTGTTGATGGCATAGGCTTGTCGTCCTTCTTCCAAGACATAGGCTCACCATCATAGAAAGATGACCGGGTCTCCGGGATCCTCAAATCTGCAACCAAACTTATCCTTTTGAATCTATATTCATACTCACAGTTTTGGTTTTGCAGGTCATAGATTTGAGCTTGAAGGTGCTCAATTTTCTCGTGAAGCTTGAAGATGGTCTCCCCGATGTTGTCGGCATCCAGCTTGTGTTTGTTGGTGAATTCTGCGATCATCATGTGGTTGGAGTTGATTCCACGCTCCACCATCCCCTGACACTTGAAAACTTGTTGTTCCATTGCTTCGAGTCTCGTCTCCATGCTTCCGGTCCCCTTCGGTCCCTCAGCATCACGGATGTGCAGTAACCCATCACGCATCTCAATGGTTTGAGGGTGTCGCTGCACCTCCGTGAGGTAAGGGTTGATGACCTTCTCAAAGAACTTGTCCTTGGGAGCACTTGGAGATGCCATGATAATCTAGATCTGTCAGAAAAACAGCTCGAAACAAAGATAGGAGATTTTTGCGTGATACGGGAGTCAAAACCGCAGGGAGGTTATATAATGAATTTTTACCGACCAAAATACGTCTCGTGTACGAAAACGGAGTTGGGAGAGCACACGAGGTGCCCACAAGGTAGGGGGCGCGCCCAGTAGGGTAGGGCGCGGCCTCCACCCTTGTGGAGGCCTCATGTCCTTCCCGGACTGCTACTTATTTTTTCTATTTTTCTAAATATTCCAAAACTGAGAAATATTGCCTTAAAAACTGTTTTGGAGTCGGTTTACTTACCGTACCACATACCTATTCCTTTTCGGAGTCTGGAACGTTCCGGAAAGTGTCCCTTATGTATTCCTCCGGGGTTACGGTTTCAATAACATTGGTTTCAACATTTATGGGATTACCTGAGATATAGTGTTTGATTCTTTGACCATTAACCACCTTCGGATTTGTTCCTTCGAAGTTGTTTATTTTTATGGCATCGGAACGGTAGACCTCCTCGATAACGTAAGGACCTTCCCATTTAGATAGAAGTTTTCCTGCAAAAAATCTTAAATGAGAGTTGTATAGCAATACTAGTCACCTATGATAACCCACAAGTACAGGGGATCGCAACAGTTTTCCATAAGTAAGAGTGTCGAACCCAACAAGGAGCTAAAGGTAGAACAAATATTCCCTCAAGTTCTATCAACCACCGATACAACTCTACGCACGCTTGACGTTCGCTTTACCTAGAACAAGTATGAAACTGAAGTATTTTGTAGGTGTTGTTGGATAGGTTTGCAAGATAATAAAGAGCAAGTAAATAAAAAGTAGGGGCTGTTTATATAAAGAAACAATAAAGTAAATATAGCGAGTGTGGAAAAGTGGTGGTAGGAGTTGCGAAATTTCCCCTAAGCAATTGACCACCTTACTAGACCGATAGCAAGTATTATGTGGGAGAGGCCACTGCTAGCATGTCATCCCTGACTTGGAATTCTATGCACTTATGATTGGAACTATTAGCAAGCATCCGCAACTACTAATGTTCATTGAGGTAAAACCCAACCATAGCATTAAGGTATATTGGTCCCCCTTCAATCCCGTATGCATCAATTTCTATGCTAGGTTGAAGCTTCTATCACTCTTGCCCTCCAATACATAGTCCTATCAACATACAACTAACCCTAGGGTGTGATCCACACGCGCGCAATCAAATGATGGGCACCAAAGGACAACAACATAACCACAAGCAAATTAAATCAATCATAGCGATTCATCAACCACCGATAGGACAACGAAAATCTACTCAGACATCATAGGATGGCAACACATCATTGGATAATAATATGAAGCATAAAGCACCATGTTCAAGTAGAGGGTACAACGGGTTGTGGGAGAGTGGACCACTGTAGATAGAGGGGGGAAGGTGATGGAGATTTTGGTGAAGATGGCGGAGGTGTTGGTGTAGATCGCGGTGATGATGATGGCCCCCGGTGGCACTCCGGTGCCACCGGAAGCGAGGGGGAGAGAGCCCCCCTCCTTCTTCTTCTTCCTTGACCTCCTCCCTAGATGGGAGAAGGGTTTCCCCTCTGGTCCATGGCCTCCATGGCACGGGAGGGGCGAGAGCCCCTCCGAGATTGGATCTGTCTCTCTGTCTCTCTGTGTTTCTGCGTTCCCAGATTCTTCCCTTTCACCGTTTCTTATATTCCCGGAGATCCGTAACTCCGATTGGGCTGAAATTTTAACACGATCTCTATCCAGATATTAGCTTTCTTTCGGTGAAAGAAGGGCATCAAGTGCCTTACGGGGTGGCCAGGAGGGTCAGGGGCGCGCCTGCCTCCCTGGGGCGCGCCCCCCTACCTCGTGGGCCCCTCGAGCATCGTCTCGTGTGGATTTTTCTTCCCAAAAATCATATATATTCCAAAAAAAATCTCCATCAGTTTTTATTCCGTTTGGACTCCGTTTGATATGGATATTCAGCGAAACAAAAAACATGCAACAAACAGGAACTGGCACTGGGCACTGGATCAATATGTTAGTCCCAAAAAATAGTATAAAAAGTTGCCAAGAGTATATGAAAGTTGTAGAATATTGGCATGGAACAATCAAAAATTATAGATACGATGGAGACGTATCAGCATCCCCAAGCTTAATTCCTGCTCGTCCTCGAGTAGGTAAATGATAAAAAAAATTGATGTGGAATGCTACCTAGCATAATCTTGATCATGTAATCTAATCATGGCATGAATATTAAGACACGAGCGATTGAAAGCAATAGTCTATCATTTGACATAAAAACAATAATACTTTAATCCCACTAATAAAGCAATCATGACTTTTCAAAATAACAAGGCCAAAGAAAGTTATCCCTACAAAATCATATAGTCTGGCTATGCTCCATCTTCACCAGACAAAATACTCACATCATGCACAACCCCGATGACAAGCCAAGCAATTGTTTCATACTTTTGACGTTCTCAAACCTTTTCAACTTTCACGCAATATATGAGCGTGAGCCATGGACATAGCACTATAGGTGCAATGGAATGGTGGTTGTGGAGAAGACAAAAAGGAGAAGATAATCTCACATCAACTAGGCGTATCAACGGGCTATGGAGATGCCCATCAATAGATATCAATGTGAGTGAGTAGGGATTGCCAAGCAATAGATGCACTAGAGCTGTAAGAATATGAAAGCTCAAACTGAAACTAAGTGGGTGTGCATCCAACTTGCTTGCTCATGAAGACCTAGGGCATTTGAGGAAGCCCATTGAGGGAGTCCTGGATTAGGGGGTCTCCGGATAGCCGGACTATATCCTTTGGCTGGACTGTTGGACTATGAAGATATAAGAATGAAGACTTCGTCTCGTGTCCGGATGGGACTCTACTTGGCGTGGAAGGCAAGCTAGGCAATACGGATATGTATATCTCCTCCTTTGTAACCGACCTTGTGTAACCCTAGCCCTTTCTGGTGTCTATATAAACCGGAGGGTTTTAGTCCGTAGGACAACATACAATCATACCATAGGCTAGCTTCTAGGGTTTAGCCTCTCCGATCTCGTGGTAGATCAACTCTTGTAATAATCATATCATCAAGAATAAATCAAGCAGGACGTAGGGTTTTACCTCCATCAAGAGGGACCGAACCTGGGTAAAACATCGTGTCCCCTGCCTCCTGTTACCATCCGCCTTAGACGCACAGTTCGGGACCCCCTACCCGAGATCCGCCGGTTTTGACACCGACAATGGTGCTTTCATTGAGAGTTCCTCTGTGTCGTTGCCGTTAGGCTTGATGGCTCCTACGATCATCGATAGCGATGCGGTCCAGGGTGAGACTTTTCTCCCCGGATAGATCTTTGTGTTCGGCGGCTTCGCACTGCGGGCCAACTCGCTTGGCCATTTGGAGCAGCTCGAAAGTTACGCCCCTGGCCACCAGGTCAGGTTTGGAAGCTTAAATTACACAGCCGATATCCGTGGAGACTTGATCTTCGACGGATTCGAGCCCCTGCCTTGTGCGCCACGCGGTCACGATGAGTACGATTTAGCTCTACCATCGGACCGTACTCAGGAGATCGCACCGGCAGCCGCTCCGACCCTCAATTCGGAGCCAGTTTCGCCATCCGTGGACGGGCGGATAGACCCCGTCACGAAGGCCGTACCCTCTGCGGCGATCGAGCCGAATATCGACCTTACCCTTCACGAGAGCCGTGTTGCCAAACTACCGGATCCTTCTCCGGCCACGGACTCTGAACCGCCTGCGCTCATTCCTATCGAATCCGATTGGGCGCGATCATGGAGTTTACCTCCGCGGATATTTTTCAGCACTCGCCCTTCGGCGACATACTGAACTCATTAAGGTCTCTTTCCTTGTCAGGAGGATCCTGGCCGAACTACGTCCGGCAGGATTGGGATGTGGATGACGAAGAAATTCACCGCCCACCCACCACCCACTTAGTAGCCACTGTCGATGACTTAACCGACATGCTCGACTTCGATTCCGAAGACATCGACGGTATGGACGACGATGCGGGAGTTGAAGAGGAACCACTGCCCACAGGGCACTGGACAGCCACCTCATCATACGATATATACATGGTGGACACACCCAAAGAAGGCAATGGCGACGAGACAACAGAGGATGACCCCTCCAAAAAGCAACCCAAGCACTGGCGTCAGTGGCGCCGCTCTAAGTCCCGCCAAGGCAAAAGTGGTGATACCGGCACCGGAGATAATAGCACTCCGGACAGTGCCGAAGACAACAACAATCCCCTCCAGCAAGATTTAGAGCAGGAGGATGGAGGAGCCAGCCCTCCTGAGAAAGCGGCAGATGGAGAGGCAGAGGATGATAATTACATGCCCCCCTCCGAAGACGAGGCAAGCCTCGGCGATGACAAATTCGCCATGCCAGAGGAACCGTCGAACAAGAGCGCTTCAAGCGCAGGCTTATAGCCACGGCAAATAGCCCTAAGAAAAAGCAGCAACAGCTTCAAGCTGATCAAGATTTGCTAGCTGACAGATGGACTAAAGTCCTGGCGGCCGGAGAGTATAAACTCGAACGCCCCTCCAAGAGTTACCCAAAATGCAGGTTGCTACCCCGACTGGAGGAGGAAGCACCAAAACCTACATCCCCGGCGTATGACGCGGCTGATCGGCCACCTCGTGGCCGCGACAGAGAGACATTCCAGTCAAAAGCTCAGCTCGCACCCCGACGTCAGTCAAATAAAAAGGCATGGGGAAATACGCCAGACCTGCGAGACATATTGGAGGACAAAACAAAACATGCAAGATCGATCTACGGATCACAAGGGCGCGCCACTATGCGAGACGATAATCGTCACGCCAGATACAGTAAAAGTAAGTCCGGCCGGGCCGAACACAGCGGGCAAGACTCATTCGAGCTGCGTCATGATATAGCCCAGCACAGAGGCGCCGCACACCCCTTATGCTTCACAGACGAAGTAATGGATCATCAAATCCCAGAGGGTTTCAAACCCGTAAATATAGAATCATACGACAGCACAACAGATCCTGCGGTATGGATCGAGGATTTCCTCCTGCACATCCACATGGCCCGCGGTGATGACCTACACGCCATCAAATACCTCCCACTCAAACTCAAAGGACCAGCTCGGCATTGGCTCAACAGCTTGCCAGCAGAGTCCATTGGCTGTTGGGAAGATCTGGAAGCCGCATTCCTCGACAACTTTCAGGGCACTTATGTGCGACCACCAGATGTCGATGACTTGAGCCACATAATTCAACAGCCAGAGGAATCGGCCAGGCAATTCTGGACACAGTTCCTAACAAATAAAAATCAAATCATTGACTGTCCGGATGCAGAGGCCCTAGCAGCTTTCAAGCACAACATCCGCGACGAGTGGCTAGCCCGGCACCTTGGTCAGGAAAAGCCGAAATCTATGGCAGCCCTCACGACACTCATGACCCGCTTTTGTGCGGGAGAAGACAGCTGGCTAGCTCAAAGTAATAACATATCAAAGAACCATGGTACTTCGGATACCAAGGACGGCAATGGCAGGTCACATCGCAACAAACATAAGCGCCGCATTAACAATGACAATACCGAGGATACAGCAGTCAATGCCGGATTCAAAGGCTCTAAACCCGGTCAGCGGAAAAAGCCATTCAAGAGAAGCACTCCGGGCCCGTCCAGTTTGGACCGTATACTCGATCGCTCATGTCAAATACACGGCACCCCCGACAAGCCAGCCAATCACACCAACAGGGATTGTTGGGTGTTCAAGCAGGCCGGCAAGTTAAATGCCGAAAACAAAGACAAGGGGTCACATAGCGATGAGGAGGAGGAGCCCCGGCAGCCGAACACCGGAGGACAGAAGAGGTTCCCCCCACAAGTGCGGATGGTGAACATGATATACGCAACCCACATCCCCAAGAGGGAGCGGAAGCATGTGCTCAGGGACGTATATGCGTTGGAGCCAGTCACCCCAAAGTTCAACCCATGGTCTTCCTGTCCGATCACCTTCGATCGCAGGGACCACCCCACTAGTATCCGTCATGGAGGATTCACCGCATTGGTCCTCGACCCAATCATTGACGGCACTCGAGTCCTAATGGACGGCGGCAGTAGCCTGAACCTGCTTTATCGGGACATAGTGCGCAAAATGTGTATAGACCCCTCAAGGATCAGACCCACCAAAACGACCTTTAAAGGCGTCATACCAGGTGTAGAGGCCCATTGCACAGGCTTAGTCACACTGGAAGTGGTCTTCGGATCTCCAGATAACTTCTGAAGCGAAGAGTTAATCTTCGACATAGTCCCGTTCCGCAGTGGCTACCATACACTGCTCGGGCGAACCGCATTTGCAAGATTCAATGCGGTACCACATTATGCATATCTCAAGCTCAAGATGCCAGGACCTCGGGGGGTCATCACAGTCAATGGAAACACAGAGCGCTCTCTCCACACGGAGGAGCACACTGCGCCCCTCGCAGCAAAATCGCAAAGCAGCCTCTTAAGGCAATCCACTAATTCGGCGATTAAGGACCCGGACAACTTCAAGCGCGTCCGGAGTAATCGGCAACTGGACCGCCTGACACGTTCTGAGCTTGCATAGCAATGCGGCCCCCACCCCGGCCCCAGCCAAACGACGAAATCCGTGCCACACGTACATAATTACGCATTAAAAATACCTTGGGCACAGGCGGGGAGGGGGGCACGACGGCGGCATGCCCCAAGTCGCGGCTTAAACCACACTAGGGGCTTCCCGCTTTGTTATTTTTCTCTTTCAGGACTTCAATCTCTCGAAACCCTGTCCAGCAGCGTGACTGCTGAACACATGATGCAGCATCCAAGGAGGTAGAAAGCTACGTCACACCATGGAACTCCCAGGTGGATTACGATAACGAGTGAAATAGTTGCTTTAATACTATTCCTCAGCTTGCCCTTGGAAGGGACAAGTCAAACAGTCCTACTTTTTGCTTATCGCACTACTTGTATCATTCTGCTTTAACGCACCTTTTTGAATAAAATATGCATAGCATTAAGACTATTATTGCATTCTTCTTTATATATATATGCTCATTCATGACATCCAGCACCCGTACACTCTGGTACGGTCAATACACTAGGGGCTTAATCATACCCCGTAATACGGCGTGAGAAGTCCGAACACTTTCGACAGTGCGGCACCCCGAACTTATAGCATTATATGCATCAGCTCTGAATCATGTCTTGGGTCAATAGTTGGGTTTGCCCGGCTCCCATGTTTTGGTACCTTACGTTCCGCTATATCGGCTAAGGTAGCACTGGGAGAACTACTACGATTGTGCCCCGGTTCTGCTAGGCTAAGCACCTCAGTAGAGAAAGCTAAAACTAACTATCATGATAAGGCGAGAGACTGGTCACTGTTCAAGAGGTTTCGAGTCCCTAAAGGCTTATGCCGCTTAGAGCGAGGAGTCGGCCCTGTCCGGCTTAAGGTGTGTATCGCGCCTCGAATTCGGCCTTCCGAATACTAGGGGCTTCGCCGAAATTTAAAATTATAGAATTCTATGGATAAGTGAGAGTGATAACGCATTATAGTCCGATTGCCTTGTTTGTTGTGCTGAGCACCTCCCTCGAAGGACCCAACAATGGGAACAAGAGTGCTCAGGTTTATCCCAAACACCCCAGCACTCGTGGCGTGGGGGCAGAAGCCGACAACTAGCCATCTCTTAGATTTGATAAACAACCAAACAAAAGGTAATATTTTAAATTCAAACAAGCATTGCATAGTGCATATGAACAATTTTTCATAAATACAGGATTACACGAGCGAGTTTACTCGAATATTATATCTTTTGTACACTCGTCCGCTACAAGACGAGCACCCTTCAGGACACCCTCATAGTACATCTCGGGGTGGCGATGCTCCTTGCCCTCTGGCGGCCCTTCCTTAATCAGCTTCATGGTGTCCAGCTTGGCCCATTGCACCTTCACACGGGCGACAGCGCGGCGTGCACCTTCGATGCAGACGAACCGCTTGATGACTTCCAGCCGTGGGCAGGCATCCACAAGCCGCCTCACCAGGCCGAAGTAGCTGTTGGGAAGGGCGTCGCCAGGCCACATCCGGACTATAAAGCCCTTCATGGCATGTTCGGCCGCCTTGTGCAGCTCGACCAGTTGCTTCAGCTGGTCGCTTAGAGGCATCGGGTGTTCGGTCCCAGTATACTGAGACCAGAACAGCTTCTCCGTTGAGCTTCCCTCCTTGGCCTGGTAAAACTGTGCGGCATCCGACACGCTGCGGGGAAAATCTGCGAATGCTCCTGGAGAGCTCCGGATTTGGGTAAGCAACAGGTAATTTACTTTCACATGCTTGCTTTGCATATAGAATGCCTTACCCGCCCCTATCTTCTTCATCGTATCAATCTCCTAGAGGTCCTTTTGGGCTTTGGCCTTGGCACTCTTTGCGCTCTTGAGGGCCACGGCAAGCTCGGACTCTCGCGTCTTCAAGTCAAGCTCCAACGCCTCGTGGTTCGTCACGAGTGTGTGGAGCTCTTGCTGCACCTCATCCACCCGAGCCTCATGCCTCTCCCGCTTGGTGCGCTCCTTGGCCGCTTTGTTTTCGGCCTCGGATAGCACTTGCTTCAGGGTCGCCACCTCGGTCGTGGCCCCTGGCAAATTTACGATGATCCTGTCATTTTGCAATCGCATTCTTTTTATACATATCCATAGATTAGGTACTACTTACCTTTGTTCTCCTCGAGCTGCCTCTTGGCAAGGCCGAGCTTGTCCTTGGACCCTTTAAGGTCGTGCTTCAGTGCGGCAACCTCCGCAGTCAGTGCAGCAGAGGCCAACAGCGAAGCCTGCATACGCATATAGACAGACTTATATTAGACTCCTGCGATATTGTTTGATCCTCCGTTGGGCTTTTCTTCATGAACACCGAACAGAGCATCAGGGGCTACTGTCTATGCGGTAATATTTTTCCTATATTTCAAAAACATACCTCAAAGCCTGTTAGAAGGCTAGCATAGGCTTCAGTCAATCCGCTCTTGGCGGACTGAACCTTGTGGACCACCGCACTCATAATAGTGCGGTGCTCTTCGTCGATGGAAGCACTGCGAAGCGCTCCCAGCAGATTGTCCGGTGCCTCTGGATGGAGAGAGGTCACCGGCACAGGCGTCTTGCCCCTTTTGGAAGGAGGCCGCCTGCCTGAGTCCGGAACCACTGGGGGTTTCGGCGCTGTGTTCGGCTGAGGGCCGAACTCGGAGCCCTCGGGAGCCTTGCTCCCTCTGCTCCCGGAGTCCGGAAGGTCGCCTTGAGGCGCCTCTGGGACTGTCTCCCCTCGACTCGGTGCCTTTTGAGACAATACCTCGGCGTTGTCCGTAGGGCAAGGGGAGGTGGTAGTCGGAAGTGGATCGCTATCCATATCCGACGAACCTAGGGAGCCTTCCGACGATACGTCGATACGGGCTCGTGGCGGTCTGCATAATCATAATTCGGCGTTAGAAGAAACAATGCAACAAATGTATGCTATGAGTTACTTTGGCATATGAATACTTACAACTTTGCCAGGGGCTTAGACCTGAGCAGCCACTGATCTTCGCCTTCGGCGACGGTGGTGGAGTAGTCCGGAAGGAGAGTCCTTCCCTTCTTGGACCCTTTGCCCCCCCGGTTGGGGTGGCCTTCCTTTTCTTGTCTCCCTCGACTGGAGGGGGAGTATCTTCATCTTCCTCCTCGTCTTCGGGGGAGGAGTGCGTTGCGGAGTTATCGGACGAACTCTTTCGGGTTCCCTTGGCGTCAGGAACTCTTTCGGGTTCCCTTGGCCTTCTTGGTCTTCTCCGACACCTTGTAAGGAGCCGGAGTCAGCATATTCGTCAGGAGAGCATCCGCAGTGTCTTCGGGCAGAGGGGCCGGACAGTTAATCTGCCCCGACGTCTCCACCCAGTCCTGTCAAAGGCATGGAGCTCAGACCCCGCACATGGTTAAGCTAGGGGAAACAAATATCCTACCAGATGTATAGAACTCACCAAATGCGCTCGACGCTTCGCGCTTAGCCCGCGGTCCTCGGTGAGAGAGGGAGGGACCTCGGCACTCTTGAACAACACCTTCCAGACATCCTTGTGTGTCGTGTCGAAGAGCTCTCTCAGAGTCTGGTGCTGGGCCGGGTCGAACTCCCACAAGTTGAAGTCCCGTTGTTGGCACGGGAGGATCCGGCGGATGAGCATGACTTGGACTATGTTGACAAGCTTGAGCTTCTTGCCTGCCATATTCCGGATACATTTCTAGAGTCCGTCCAGCTCTACCAATAGACCCCAAGACAGGCCCTTCTCTTTCCAGGAGGTGAGCCGCGTGGGGATTCCGGATCGAAACTTGGGGGCAGCCACCCATTTGGCGTCGCGCGGCTTGGTGATGTAGAACCACACCGATTGCCACCCCTTTATGGTCTCCACGAAGGAGCCTTCAAGCCATATAACGTTGGGCATCTTTCCCACCATGGCTTCGTCGCATTCTGCGTGTTGGTCACCCACCACCTTCGGCTTGATATTGAAGGTCTTTAACCACAGGCCGAAGTGGGGCCGGATGCGGAGGAAAGCCTCACACACGATGATGAACGCTGAAATGTTGAGGACGAAGTTCGGGGCCAGATCATGGAAGTCCAGCCCGTAGTAGAACATGAGACCACGGGCGAATGGATGGAGGGGAAACCCCAGTCCACAGAGGAAGTGGTGGAGGAAGACTACCCTCTCGTGAGGTTCAGGGGTAGGAATGATCTGCCCCGCAGCGGGCAGCCAATGCGCAATATTCGCGGCCAAGTATCCGGCTCCGCGCAGCTTCTTGATGTGTCCCTCCGTAACGGAGGAAGCCATCCATTTTCCTCCCGCTCCGGACATGATTGGAGAAGGTTGAGGGGAAGGATGTGGACTTGGGCGTTGGAGCTCGAGTGCGCAAGAACGGATGGGCAAGGAGGAAGAAGGCGTGGGTAGAAAAAGGTTAAACCTTGTCCCTTTATAAGGGCGGCCGAAACTATGCGCCCCCACTAGCCTGGTAAAACTCGCTTATCCCCCAAGCGCCATAATCGATGGCGCGGTTGGGTTACCCACGCCCGTATTGATGAGAATCCCGCAATAAGGGGGACACGATCTCTGCTTTGACGAGACGTGTCAAAAAACCGCCTTGCGTTATGTGCGGGGCTATTTAAAGGAAACGATTCGAATAATCACCGGGCCATGGCATAATGTCATGTTGCCAAAACGTGTCAGCAGATTAGATTTGTGGAAATATTATTCTCTCTACGGTAGTATGTAGAACTTATTTTGTAGGGTCGGACACTATCCTTGTATTCAAATTCTTCCGTGGTGTATTCGGAGGAGGAACCCGCCTTGCAATGCCAAAGACAATACTATGCGCCAGACTCGTCGTCATTGAAGCCTGGTTCAGGGGCACCTGAGGGAGTCCTGGATTAGGGGGTCTCCGGACAGCCGGACTATATCCTTTGGCCGGACTGTTGGACTATGAAGATACAAGATTGAAGACTTCGTCTCGTGTCCGGATGGGACTCTACTTGGCGTGGAAGGCAAGCTAGGCAATACGGATATGTATATCTCCTCCTTTGTAACCGACCTTGTGTAACCCTAACCCTTTCAGGTGTCTATATAAACTGGATGGTTTTAGTCCGTAGGACAACGTACAATCATACCATAGGCTAGCTTCTAGGGTTTAGCCTCTCCGATCTCGTGGTAGATCAACTCTTGTAATACTCATATCATCAAGAATAAATCAAGTGGGATGTAGGGTTTTACCTCCATCAAGAGGGCCCAAACCTGGGTAAAACATCATGTCCCCTGCCTCCTGTTACCATCCTCCTTAGACGCATAGTTCGGGACCCCCTACCCGAGATCCGCCGGTTTTGACACCGACACCCATCGTTGGAATATACAAGCCAAGTTCTATAATGAAAATTCCCACTAGTATATGAAAGTGGTAACTCAAGAGACTCTCTATATGAAGAACATGGTTCTACTTTGAAGCACAAGTGTGGTGAAAGGATAGTAACATTGCCCCTTCTCTCTTTTTCTCTCATTTTTTGTTTTTTCTCTTTTTTTTCTTTTTTTGTAGGCTTCTTTGGCCTCTCTCTTTTTTTTGGGGGGGGGGGGGCTTCTTTAACCACTTTTATTTTGATAACCTCACATGGGACAATGTTCTAATAATGATGATCATCACACTTTTATTTACTTACAACTCAATATTACAACTCGATATCTAGAACAAAGATATGACTCTATATGAATGCCTCCGGCGGTGTACCGGGATGTGCAATGATCTAGCGTAGCAATGACATCAAAAAACGGACAAGCCATGAAAACATCATGCTAGCTATCTTACGATCATGCAAAGCAATATTACAATGAATGCTCAAGTCATGTATATGATGATGATGAAAGTTGCATGGCAATATATCTCGGAGTGGCTGTTTTGAGGAAGGTATATGGTGGGTTTATGGTACCGGCGAAAGTTGCGCGGTACTAGAGAGGCTAGCAATGATGGAAGGGTGAAAGTGCGTATAATCCATGGACTCAACATTAGTCATAAAGAACTCACATACTTATTGCAAAAATCTATTAGTCATCAAAACAAAGTACTACACGCATGCTCCTAGGGGGATAGATTGGTAGGAAAAGACCATCGCTCGTCCCCGACCGCCACTCATAAGGAAGACAATCAATAAATACCTCATGCTCCAACTTCGTTACATAACGGTTCACCATACGTGCATCCTATGGGAATCACAAACCTCAACACCAGTACTTCTACAATTCACAACCACCCACTAGCATGACTCTAATATCACCATCTTTATAACGCAAAATTATTGCAAGGAATCAAACACATCATATTAAGTGATCTACAAGTTTTATGTAGGATTTTATGACTAACCATGTGAATGTCCAGTTCCTGTCATCTCTCTAAATAGATATAAGTGAAGCAAGAGAGTTTAATTCTTTCTACAAAAGATATGCCCATGCTCTAACAAATATAAGTGAAGCAAAAGAGCATTCTACAAATGGCGGGTTTCTATGTAAAGAGAAACAGGCAATCCAAACTTCAAATGATATAAGTGAAGCACATGAAGCATTCTATAAAGCCATACTCAAAATCTATAAGTGAAGTGCATAGAGCATTCTACAAATCAACCAAGGACTATCTCATACCAGCATGGTGCATAAAAGAAAAATGAAAACTAAATGCAAAAGATGCTCCAAGATTGCACATATCGCATGAACGAAACGAATCCGAAAACATACCAATACTTGTTGAAGAAAGAGGGGATGCCTTCCGGGGCATCCCCAAGCTTAGACGCTTGAGTCTCCTTGAATATTTACTTGGGGTGCCTCGGGCATCCCCAAGCTTGAGCTCTTTCCTCTCTTCCTTCTTCTCACATCGAGACCTTCTCGATCATCGAACACTTCATCCACACAAAACTTCAACAGAAAACTCGGTAAGATCCGTTAGTATAATAAAGCAAATCACTACTCTAAGTACTATTGAAAACCAATTCATATTTTGTTTTGGCATTGTGTCTACTGCAGTATAACTTTTTCATGGCTTAATCCACTAATATAAATTGATAGTTTCATCAAAACAAGCAAACTATGCATCAAAAACAGAATATGTCTAAAACAGAACAGTCTGTAACAATCTGAACATTAACCATACTTATGATACTTAAAAAATTCTACCAAAATTAGGAAAAATAAACAATTTGTATAGGAAGACAGTGCAAAAAGAATCAGAACCATTTGACGTTCCGGCTAAAAACGTAAAATCGCACACTACAGCCAAAGTTTCTGTCCTGCACCGTAAAAACCATCAAGCAAATGTAAACATCCTAAAGGCAAACCTTGGCACATTATTTTTATATTTCTAAACTTTATAAAAGCACAGAACAGAAATAAATGACTCTCTAAAACTTCCGGGTTGTCTCCCTGGCAGCGCTTTCTTTAAAGCCATTAAGCTACGCATAAAGTGCTCAAGTAGTGAATCCACCCGGATCCCAAGGTATATCAAAGCCAATTTTAATTCGCAATGATTTGGCATTTAGTAGTGAGAACAAAGCAACATATATCAAGTAATTATGAAGTCTAACTCTCTTCCTATGCATCGGCATGTCATAAAAGAACTATTCATGCACACATAGTAAAGGCCAATGCATAGTATAAACAATTTCTTGCAATTTTATCGTATTGGAAACATAGAGAGGTGGAGATATAGTTACTCTCTCATAATAATTGCAAGTAGGAGCAGCAAGCACATGCATATTATATTCATCAAAATCATCATGTGCAACGGTAAAAGGCAACCCATCAATATAATCCTTAATAAGTGCAAGCTTCTCCGATATAGTGTAGTCAGGAGAATTCAAAAAGATAATAGGACTATCATGTGTGGGTGCAATAGCAACAATTTCATGTTTAACATAAGGAACTATATAAAGTTCATCTCCATAAGAATAATTCATATTGGCATCTTGGCCACAAGCATAGCAAGCATCATCAAAAAGGGATATTTCAAAAGAATCAACGGGATCATAACAATCATCATAGCAATCATCCTCCGGTAAGCACGAAGGGAAATTAAACAATGTATGATTTGAAGAGTTACCCTCATTAGAAGGTGGGCACGGGTAGCTAATCCGCTCGTCCTCCTTTTGTTCTTCGCTCTCCTCCTCATCTTTTTCATCCAATGAGCTCACAGTTTCATCAATTTCTTCTTCCATAGACTCTTGCAAAATATTAGTCTCTTCTTGGATAGTGAAGACTTTCTCAACAAGTGCATTAATTTCATAATTGTATTCATAATTCTCATAACAATATTTAAGGATAGCTAAATTTTCAGGTCTATAAACCGTATCATCAAAATCTTCAAACTCTTTAAACATAGATTCAATTTCATAAGCACCCATAAAAGTAACAAATTCTTCTATTTGTTCCACATCATAGTAATCATATATACCTCTAGCATAAGAAGCTAAGGTTTCATTATCATTAAATTCACATGAAAAGGGAAGGTGTGGAGCCATCACCTTAGAGCAACAAGTATAATCATATCTCAAGCATAGTTGCCTAGCATACCAATTCAATATATGAATTTGATCCCATAATAGTTTCCCTTTAGGTGTCAAGCGGTAATCCCTAAAGTATTCATGTTGATCCAACGTTACTCCCATTACATAATTGAATGGGGTTTTCTCAGGATTATTAAAGTAGTACATAATATTTTTCACATAACCAGCATTGAGGGTTTTAGGAGGTTCCCCATCTCCAAGAGTAGCAAGTACACCTATTTTTTTGGTATTTCGTGTTCCATATCCATAACTAAAGATAGAGAACAACTAAGAACAACAAATAAAAATTACTTAGTGATAAAGCAAACAAGCACACACGAGAATATTCACCCCATGCTATTGCTCCCCGGCAACGGCACCAGAAAAAGGTCTTGATAACCCACAAGTATAGGGGATCGCAACAGTTTTCGATAAGTAAGAGTGTCGAACCCAACGAGGCGCTAAAGGTAGAACAAATATTCCCTCAAGTTCTATCGACCACCGATACAACTCTACGCATGCTTGACCTTTGCTTTACCTAGAACAAGTATGAAACTAGAAGTATTTTGTAGGTGTTGTTGGATAGGTTCGCAAGATAATAAAGAGCAAGTAAATAAAAAGTAGGGGCTGTTTAAATAAAGAAACAATAAAGTAAATATAGCGAGTGTGGAAAAGTGGTGGTAGGAGTTGCGAAATTGCCCCTAAGCAATTGACTACCTTACTAGACCGATAGCAAGTATTATGTGGGAGAGGCCACTGCTAGCATGTCATCCTTGACTTCGAATCCTATGCACTTATGATTGGAACTATTAGCAAGCATCCGCAACTACTAATGTTCATTAAGGTAAAACCCAACCATAGCATTAAGGTATATTGGTCCCCTTCAATCCCATATGCATCAATTTCTATGCTAGGTTGAAGCTTCTGTCACTCTTGCCCTCCAATACATAGTCCTATCAACATACAACTAACCCTAGGGTGTGATCCACGCGCGCAATCATATGATGGGCACCAAAGGACAGAAACATAACCACAATAAAATTAAATCAATCATAGCAATTCATCAACCACCGATAGGACAACGAAAATCTACTCAGACATCATAGGATGGCAATACATCATTGGATAATAATATGAAGCATAAAGCACCATGTTCAAGTAGAGGGTACAGCGGGTTGCGGGAGAGTGGACCGCTGTAGATAGAGGGGGGAAGGTGATGGAGATGTTGGTGAAGATGGTGAAGGTGTTGGTGTAGATCGCGGTGATGATGATGGCCCCCGGTGGCACTCCAGTGCCACCGGAAGCGAGGGGGAGAGAGCCCCCTCCTTCTTCTTCTTCCTTGACCTCCTCCCTAGATAGGAGAAGGGTTTCCCCTCTGGTACATGGCCTCCATGGCACGGGAGGGGCGAGAGCCCCTCCGAGATTGGATCTGTCTCTCTGTCTCTCTGTGTTTCCATGTTCCCAGATTCTTCCCTTTCACCATTTCTTATATTCCCGGAGATCAGTAACTCCGATTGGGCTAAAGTTTTAACACAGTCTCTATCCGGATATTAGCTTTCTTGCAGCGAAAGAAGGGCATCAACCGCCTTACGAGGTGGCCACGAGGGTCAGGGGCGTGCCTGCCTCCCTGGGGCGCGCCCCCTACCTTGTGGGCCCCTCGAGCATCATCTCGCGTGGATTTTCTTCCCAAAAATCATATATATTCCAAAAAAATCTCCGTCAGTTTTTATTCCGTTTGGACTCCGTTTGATATGGATATTCCGCGAAACAAAAAACATGCAACAAACAGGAACTGACACTGGATACTGGATCAATATCTTAGTCCCAAAAAATAGTATAAAAAGTTACCAAAAGTATATGAAAGTTGTAGAATATTGGCATGGAACAATCAAAAATTATAGATACGACGGAGACGTATCAACCTACATTAAACTCATGCTTTTGTATCCTTTTGTCATGCCATCTTTTAACTTTTTCTTTAAATAACTTGGCATTTTCGTAGGCTTGGGTTCTCCATTCATCAAGTGAGCTAATATCAAATAACCTCTTCTCACCGGCAAGTTTAAAATCATAATTAAGTTCTTTAATAGCCCAATAAGCCTTGTGTTCTAGTTCGAGAGGTAAGTGACATGCTTTTCCATAGAGCATTTTATACGGAGACATACCCATAGGACTTTTATATGCAGTTCTATAGGCCCATAATGCATCATCTAGTTTCTTGGACCAGTTCTTTCTAGACCTATTAACAATCTTTTGCAAAATTAATTTGAGTTCTCTATTACTCAATTCTACTTAACCACTAGACTGAGGATGATAAGGAGATGCAATTATATTATTAACATCATATTTAGCAAGCATTTTACGGAAAGCACCAGGAATAAAATGTGAACCACCATTAGTCATTAAATATCTAGGGACTCCAAATCTTGGAAAATAACTTCTTTAAGCATTTTAATAGAAGTGTTATGATCAGCACTACTAGTTGGAATAGCTTCTACCCACTTAGTAACGTAATCAACAGCAACTAAAATATGTGTATATCCATTAGAGGAAGGAAAAGGTCCCATATAATCAAAGCCCCAAACATCAAATGGTTCAATAACAAGTGAATAATTCATAGGCATTTCTTGACGTCTACTAATATTACCAATTCTTTGACATTCATCACAAGATAAGACAAACTTACGGGCATCCTTGAAGAGAGTAGGCCAATAAAAACCAGATTGCAATACCTTATGTGCAGTTCTATCTCCAGCATGGTGTTCTCCATAAGCTTCGGAGTGACACTTGCGTAGGATATGTTCCTGTTCATGCTCAGGTACACAACGTCTAATAACACCATCCACTCCTTCTTTATAAAGATGTGGGTCATCCCAAAAGTAATGCCTCAAATCATAGAAGAACTATTTCTTTTGTTGGTATATGAAACTAGGTGGTATAAACTTAGCAACAATGTAATTAGCATAATCAGCATACCATGGAGCAGTATGAGAAGCATTTATGGCATTTAATTGCTCATCAGGAAAGCTATCATCAATAGGTAGTGGGTCATCAAGCACATTTTCTAACCTAGACAAGTTGTCTGCAACGGGGTTCTCAGCTCCTTTTCTATCAACAATACGCAAATCAAATTCTTGTAGCAAGAGAACTCATCTAATAAGTCTAGGTTTAGCATCTTTCTTTTCCATAAGATATTTAATAGCAGCATGATCAGTGTGAATAATTACTTTAGAATCAACAATATAAGGTCTAAACTTATCACAAGCAAATACAACTGCTAAGAATTCCTTTTCAGTAGTAGCATAATTTCTTTGAGAATTGTCTAGAGTTTTACTAGCATATTGAATAACATTTAGTTTCTTATCAACTCTTTTCCCTAGAACAGCACCTACAGCATAATCACTAGCATCACACATAATTTCAAAGGGTAAATTCCAATCAGGTGGCTGGACAATAGGTGCAGAGATCAATGCTTTCTTAAGTATTTCAAATGCTTCTACGCAATCATCATCAAAGACAAATGGTATATCTTTTTGTAATAAATTAGTCATAGGCCGAGCGATTTTTGAGAAGTCCTTAATAAACCTCCTATAAAAACCGACATGACCAAGGAAACTTCTTATACCTTTGATGTCCTTGGGGCATGACATCTTTTCAATAGGACCAACCTTGGCTTTATCAACTTCAATGCCTCTTTCAGAAACTTTATGCCTTAAGACAATACCTTCATTAACCATAAAGTGGTACTTTTCCCAATTCAAGACAATATTAGTTTCTTCACATCTCTGCAAAACTCGATCAAGGTTGCTCAAGCAATCATCAAAAGAAGATCCATAGACGGAAAAGTCGTCCATGAAAACCTCAAAAATCTTTTCACAAAAGTCAGAGAATATAGCCATCATGCATCTTTAAAAGGTAGCGGGTGCATTACATCAACCAAAAGGCATACGTCTATAAGCAAAAGTACCAAAAGGGCATGTAAAAGTAGTCTTTGATTGATCTTTGGCCAACACAGGTATTTGAGAGAAACCAGAATAACCATCTAGAAAGCAAAAATGTGTATGTTTGGATAATCTTTCTAGCATTTGATCGATAAAAGGTAAGGGGTAATGATCCTTTTTAGTAGCCTTATTTAATTTGCGGAAATCAATTACCATCCTATAACCTGTAATAATTCTTTGAGGAATCAATTCATCTTTATCATTAGGACCAACAGTAATACCTCCCTTCTTAGGGACACAATGGACAGGGCTTACCCACTGACTATCAGCAACGGGATAAATTATACCTGCCTCAAGGAGCTTTAGTATCTCCTTCCTTACCACTTCTTCCATTTTAGGATTCAGCCGGCGTTGATGATCACGAACTGGTTTAGCATCTTCTTCCAAATTAATTTTATGTTGACATAGAGTGGGACTAATGCCCTTAAGATCATCAAGAGTATACCCAATAGCAGCACGGTGCTTCTTCAGAGTTTTCAATAATCTCTCTTCTTCATGCTCTGAAAGGTTAGCACTAATAATAACATGATATATCTTTTTCTCATCAAGATAAGCATATTTAAGAGTATCAGGTAACGGTTTAGGCTCAAACACGGGATCACCCTTGGGTGGAGGAGGATCCCCTAGGATTTCAACAGGTAAATTATTTTTCAGAATAGGTTCCTATTTAAAGAATACTTCATCAAATTCCCTTCTTTCATTCATAAACATATCATTTTCATGGTCTAGCAAATAATGTTCTAAAGGATCACTAGGAGGTACGGCAATAGAAGCAAGACTAATAATTTCATCCTTACTAGGTAATTCTTCTTCACGGTGTTGTCTACTAAATTTAGAGAAATTATATTCATGAGTCATATCATCTAAACCGATAGTAACAACATCTCTTTTGCAATCTATGGTAGCATTAACAGTGTTTAAGAAGGGTCTACCAAATATAATGGGACAAAAGATATCTTGTGGGGAACCAAGAACAAGAAAATCAGCAGGATATTTAGTTTTCCCACACAAGACTTCAACATCTCTAAGAATTCCCATTGGTGAAATAGTATCTCTATTAGCAAGTTTAATTGTGACATCAATATCTTCTATTTCAGCAAGTGCAATATCATGCATAACTTATTGGTATAAGGAATAAGGTATTGTGCTAGCACTAGCACCCATATCACATAAGCCATGATAACAATGATTTCCTATTTTAACAGAAATAACAAGCATGCCTACCACAGGTCTAGGTTTATCTTCATCACGGGTTTAGCAATTCTAGCAGTTTCAGTATAGAAATAAATAACATGCCCAACAATATTATCAGACAAGAGATCTTTAACAATAGCAATATTAGGTTCAACTTTAACTTGCTCAGGAGGTGTATATGTTTTAATATTGCTTTTACGAACCACAGTTGAAGCTTTAGCATGATCCTTTATCCTAACAGGGAAAGGTGGTTTCTCAACATAAGAAGTAGGAACAATAGGATCATTATAAGTGATAGTCTTTTCTTCAACTTTAATAGGTGCAACTACTTTTACTTCTATGGGAGGATGATATTTAAACCACTTCTCCTTGGGGACATCAACATAAGTAGCAAAAGATTCACAGAAAGAAGCTACTATCTCAGAGTCAAGTCCATATTTAGTGCTAAATTTACGAAAAATGTCGGTATCCATAAAAGATTTAACACAATCAAAACTAGGTGTCATACCTGACTCCTTACCATTGTCGAGGTCCCAATCTTCAGAGTTGCATTTAATTCTTTCCAATAAATCCATTTGAATTCAATAGTCTTCATCATACAAGAGCTAGCACAAGAAGTATCAAGCATGGTGCGATTGTTACTAGAAAGCCGAGCATAAAAAATTTGAATAATCATTTCTCTTGAGAGCTCATGATTGGGGCATGAATATAACATTGATTTAAGCCTCCCCCAAGCTTGAGCGATGCTTTCTCCTTCGCGAGGCCAAAAATTATATATGTAATTGCGATCACGATGAACAAGATGCATAGGATAAAACTTCTGATGAAATTCCAATTTCAATCTTTTGTAATTCCAACACCTTATATCATCACATAGCCTATACCATATCGATGCATCTCCCCTCAAAGATAAAGGGAAGACCTTCTTAACAACATCTCCGGGTACACCTGCAAGCTTAAATAATCCACAAACTTCATCCACATATATCAGATGTTCATCAGGATGTTTTGTTTCATCTCCTAAAAAGGGATTAGCTAGCAGTTTTTCTATCATACCCGCAAGAACTTCAAAGCAAGAATTTTCATTTTCATATTCATTTTCAGTAAGTTCGGTAGGTTGAGGAGCAACTCTTTGCTCTACTGGTCGGGGTGAAGATACTCCGAACAAGCCCCTCATAGGATTACTTTCCATAGTAATAAGTGACAGTAAATTTCAGCACACTATATAAACTTTTCCTTACCAAATTCCACCTATCAAAGGCGCTTCACTCCCCGGCAACGGCGCCAGAAAAGAGTCTTGATGACCCACAAGTATAGGGGATCTATCGTAGTCCTTTCGATAAGTAAGAGTGTCGAACCCAACAAGGAGTAGAAGGAAATGATAAGTGGTTTCCAGCAAGGTATTTTCTGCAAGTACTGAAATAAGTGGTAACAGATAGTTTTGTGATAGGATAATTTGTAATGAGCAACAAGTAACAAAAGTAAATAAAGTGTAGCAAGGTGGCCCAATCCTTTTGTAGCAAAGGACAAGCCTGGACAAACTCTTATATGATGTAAAGCGCTCCCGAGGACATATGGGAATATCGTCAAGCTAGTTTTCATCACGTTCATATGATTCGCGTTCGGTACTTTGATAATTTGGTATGTGGGTGGACCGGTGCTTGGGTGCCGCCCTTACTTGGACAAGCACCCCACTTATGATTAACCTCTATTGCAAGCATCCGCAACTACAACAAAAGTATTAAGCTAAACCTAACCATAGCATGAAACATATGGATCCAAATCAGCCCCTTACGAAGCAACGCATAAACTAGGGTTTAAGCTTCTGTCACTCTAGCAACCCATCATCTACTTATTACTCCCCAATGCCTTCCTCTAGGCCCAAATAATGGTGAAGTGTCATGTAGTCAACGTTCACATAACACCACTAGAGGAGAGACAACATACATCTCATCAAAATATCGAACGAATACCAAATTCACATGATTACTAATAGCAAGACTTCTCCCATGTCCTCAGGAACAAAAGTAACCACTCACAAAGCATAAACATGTTCAAAATCATAGGGGTATTAATATGCATATAGGATCTGAACATATGATCTTCCACCAATTAAACCAACTAGCATCAACTACAAGGAGTAATTAACACTACTAGCACCAATCTCGGACTTGGAGACAAGAATTGGATACAAGAGATGAACTAGGATTTTGAGATGAGATGGTGCTGATGAAGATGTTGATGGAGATTGCCCTCTCCGGATGAGAGGAGCGTTGGTGATGACGATGGCGATGATTTCCCCCTACGAGGGGGGGGGGGGAGTTTCCTCGGCAAAACAGCTCCGCCAGAGCCCTAGATTGGTTCCGCCAAGGTTCCACCTCGTGGCGGCGGAGTTTCGTCTGGGAAGATGGATTATGATTTTTTTCCCATCGAGAGACTCCATATAGCAGAAGATGGCCATCGGAGGGCCACCCGGGGGCCGACGAGGTAGGGGGGCGTGCCCTGGGGGTAGGGCGCGCCCCCCACCCTCATGGGCAGGGTGTGGCCCCCCTGGTGAGTTTCTTTCGCTTAGTATTTTTTATATATTTGGAAAACATCATCCGTGAAGTTTCAAGACTTTTGGAGCTGTGCAGAATAGGTCTCTAATATTTGCTCCTTTTCCAGCCCAGAATCCTAGCTGGCGGCATTCTCCCTCATTATGTAAACCTTGTAAAATAAGAGAGAATAGGCATAAGTATTGTGACATAATGTGTAATAACAGCCCATAATACAATAAATATTGATATAAAAGCATGATGCAAAATGGACGTATCACCGCATCACACTTACTCACTGGTTCTGCCTCAACCCACTTTGTGAATTTGTCAACTGCCACTAAAAGATGTGTCTTTTTATCCTTAGACCTTTTGAAAGGTCCAACCATGTCAATCCCCCAGACCACAAACGGCCAAGTGATGGGAATCATCCGCAGCTCTTGAGCCGGCACATGTGCTCGTCGTGCAAATTTTTGACATCCATCACATCTACTGACCAGATCTTCTGCATCAGCATGAGCCGTCAACCAGTAAAAACCATGATGAAAAGCTTTGGCCACCAGAGATGTTGACCCGGCATGATGACCACAATCGCCTTCATGGATCTCACGAAGTATTTTTTGGCCTTCTTCAGGGGAAACACACCGCTGAAATGCTCCAAAGACGCTGCGATGGTATATTTCTCCGTCAGAAATCGTCATTGACTAAGACTGCCGGGTTATCTGTCGGGCCAGGGTCTCATCCGCTGGCAACTCGCCCCGGTCATGTAAGGCAAGAACGGCACTGTCCAATCTGGGATGACGTGAAGAGCCGCCACCAACTGCGCCTCCGGGTCAGGAACGGCTAGATCTTCTTCTGTAGGTAACTTAACAGATGGGTTATGCAAAACATCCAAAAAGGTGTTAGGTGGCACCGGCTTACACTGAGATCCCAACCGACTTAAATCATCAGCCGCTTCGTTCTTCCTACGGTCAATGTGCTCCACCTGATAACCTTTAAAATGCCCTGCAACAGCATCAACTTCACGGTGATAAGCCGCCATGAGAGGATCTTTGGAATCCCACTTGCCTGGCACCTGTTGAGCTACCAAATATGAGTCGCCAAGACACCGGACCCGGCTCAGGCTCATCTCTTTAGCCATTCGAAGACCATGGAGCAACGCTTCATATTCCGCCGTGTTGTTAGTGCAAGGAAACATCAGCCGCAACACATAACAAAATTTGTCACCTCGAGGGGAGGTTAAAACAACTCCAGCCCCCGAGCCTTCCAACTGTCTGGACCCATCAAAGTGAATAGTCCAATATGTGTTGTCTGGTTTTTCCTCTGGCATCTGCATCTCTGTCCAGTCATTAATAAAATCAACCAGTGCTTGAGACTTGATCGCAGTACATGGTACATACTTCAACCCACAAGATCCAAGCTCAATGGCCCACTTGGCGACTCGTCCAGTGGCTTCTCTATTTTGAATGATGTCTCCCAAAGGAGCAGAGCTAACCATAGTGATTGGGTGACCCTGAAAGTAATGTTTGAGCTTCCGGCTCGCCATGAACACCCCATATATGAGCTTCTGCCAATGTGGATATCTTTGTTTAGATTCAATCAACACCTCACTGACATAGCAAACCGGCCGTTGAACCGGATGTTCCTTGCCAACCTCCTTGTGCTCCACCACAATTGCCACACTAACAGCTTGTGAGTTGGCGGCTACGTATAACAACAGTGGCTCTTTCTCAACTGGAGCAGCAAGGACCGGCGGCTCAGCAAGCTGTTTCTTCAGATCCTCAAAAGCAGAGTTCGCAGCATCGCTCCAAACAAAATCATCCGTTTTCTTCATCATCTGATGCAAAGGCATCGCCTTCTCCCCTAACCGGCTTATGAACCGTCTCAGAGCAGCAACAGGACCCGCCAGTCGTTGAACGTCATTGATGCATGCTAGTTTGGCCAGCGATGTGATTGCCTTAATCTTCTCCGGGTTAGCTTCAATACCTCGGTTGGACACCAAAAAACCCAAGAGCTTGCCAGCTGGGACTCTAAAAACACACTTGGCCGGGTTAAGCATCATTTTGTAGACCCGGAGGTTATCAAAGGTCTCTTTCAGATTTGTGACCAAGGTGTCGGTGTCAAAACCGGCGGATCTCGGGTAGGGGGTCCCGAACTGTGCGTCTAGGCCGGATGGTAACAGGAGGCAAGGGACACGAAGTTTTACCCAGGTTCGGGCCCTCTCGATGGAGGTAAAACCCTACATCCTGCTTGATTAATATTGATGATATGGGTAGTACAAGAGTAGATCTACCACGAGATTGGAGAGGCTAAACCCTAGAAGCTAGCCTATGGTATGATTGTTGATGTGTATGTTGTCCTACGGACTAAAACCCTCCGGTTTATATAGACACCGGATAGGGTTAGGGTTATATAGAGTCGGTTACAATGGTAGGAGATCTTCATATCCGTATCGCCAAGCTTGCCTTCCACGCCAAGGAAAGTCCCTTCCGGACACGGGACGGAGTCTTCAATCTTGTATCTTCATAGCCCAGGAATCCGGCTGAAGGTATAGTCCGGCTATCCGAACACCCCCTAATCCAAGACTCCCTCAGTAGCCCCTGAACCAGGCTTCAATGATGACGAGTCCGGCGTGCAGATTGTCTTCGGCATTGCAAGGCGGGTTCCTCCTCCAAGTACTTCATAGAAGACTTTGAACACAAAGATAGTGTCCGGCTCTGCAAAATAAGTTTCCACATATTGCCATAGAGAGAATAATATTTACACCAATCTAATCTGCTGACGTATTCTGTAGCATGACGCACCACATCCAAGCCTTTATCCGAGTCGTTTCATTATCCCACCTTAGTGCGTTATGCGAGGAGGTTTCCTTGGCACATCTTGTTAAAGCAGAGATCGTGTCCCCTTATTCCGGGATTCTCATCAATACGGGCGTGGGTAACCCAACCGCGCCATTGATTACGGCGCTTGGAGATAAGCGAGTTTTACCAGGCTGGTGGGGACATGTAGTTGCGTCCACCCATATAAGGGGATAAGGATCCACCTTTTCACCTACGCCTTCTTCCTCCTTCGCCTATCCATTCTTGCGCACTCGAGCTCCAGCGCCCAAGTCCGCACTCCCCGCCTCAACCTTCTCCAGCCATGTCCAGAGCGGGAGGCAAGTGGATGGTCTCCTCCATCACGGAGGGACATATCAAAAAGCTGAGGAAGGCCGGATACCTGTCTAACGACATCGCGTACTGGCTCCCTGAAAAGGGGCAGCTCATCCCCACCCCTAGGCCCCATGAGAGGGTGGTGTTCCTCCCCCATTTCCTCCGCAGACTGGGCTTCCCTCTCCACCCATTTGTCCAGGGGCTCATGTTCTACTACGGCCTGGATTTCCATGATCTGGCCCCGAACTTCGTCCTCAACATCTCGGCGTTTTATCGTCGTGTGCGAGGCCTTCCTCCGCATCCGCCCCCATTTCGGCCTATGGCTCAAGACTTTCAACGTCAAGCCGAAGGTGGTGCGTGGCAACCAGGCGGAGTGCAGAGCCGCCATGGTGGCCAAGATGGCCAACGTCCTATGGCTCGAGGGCTCCTTTGTGGAGACCCTGAAGGGGTGGCAATCGGGGTGGTTTTACATCACCGAGCCACACGACGCCGAATGGGTCGCACCCCCTGTGTTTCGATCCGGACCCCCTGCGCGGCTCACCTCCTGGAAGGAGACGGGCCTGTCATGGGGCAAGAAGGGAGAGCTGACCGGACTCCAAACATGCGTCCAAACCTTGGTGGACAAGAAGCTCAAACTTGTCAACGTAGTCTAGGTTATGCTCATCCGCTTGATCCTTCCGTGTCAACAACGGGCTTTCAACCTGTGGGAGTTCGACCCGGCGCGGCACCAAACTCTGAGCAGGCTCTTCGACACGACGTACGAAGATGCCTGGAAGGTGCTTTTCAAGGGCGCCGAGGCTCCCGCATCCGCTACCGAGGATCGCAGATTCAGTGCGCAGCGTCACGCTCTCGCGGTAAGCTGTTTTTTCCTTTTACAGGGTATCAGTTTCTCATAGTTTGACTCCATGCGGGATCTAAGCTCCCTTACCTTTGACAGGATTGGCAAGTGACATCCGGACAGATCAACTATCCGGCTCCTTTTCCCGAAGGCCTAGCGGACGCTCGCTTGGCGAAGCTGCTGGTTCTGGCACCCTATGTGGTGCCGGAGAAGAAGGCCGCAAAAAAGGCCGCGGGGACTCGAAAGAGTGCCCGGCGCCAGGAGGTGTCGGATCCATCATCCGATGGTCCTGAGGCGCATTCCTCCCATGAAGACGAGGAGGAAGAAGAAACCTCTCCCCCTCCAACGGGAGGAGAGAAGAAAAGGAAGGCCGCCCTCTCTGGGGAGGTCGGAGGGTCCAAGAAGGGGAAAACCCTTCCTCCGGACTACTCCACCGACACCGACGACGGTGGAGAGGAGTGGCAGCCCAGGGCCAAGCCCCTGGCAAAATCATAAGTATCTAGATACCAGAGTAATTCATAGTATTCGTTTATTGCATAGCTTTCCCTTACGTCGAATATGTTTATGCAGCCCACCCAAAGACCAGCTCGACGCATCGTCGAGCGGCTCACTGGACTCGTCGGATGTAAACTCGCTTCCGACGGCTTCCTCCCCCCGCCCTACGGACAACACCGAAGTGTTGTCCCAACAGGTTCCAAGCCGGGAGGAGGTGGTCCTGGAGGCGCCGCAAGGCGACCTCCCGGACTCCAGGAGTAAAGGGGATGAAACCCCCCAAGGCTCCAAGTCTGGCTCTAGGCCGGACACCGCTCCGGAAACTTCAAAGGTTACAGAGTCCGGTGGGGGACCTCCTTCCAAGAGGAGTAAGTCCACCGTGCCGGTGGCCCCCGTCCAACCGGAGGCGCCGGACAATATGTTGGAGGCGCTCCAAGGCGCCTCCATCGACGAGGAGCACCGCACTATTATGAGTGCGGTGGTCCAGAAGGTTCAGTCCGCCAAGAGCGGACTGACTGAAGCTTGTACTACCTCCGTCCGGGTTTAAAAGTCCCTTAAGCCAAATCATCAAGACCAAGACGATGCTCTGCTCAAGCTTCCTCAAAAGTTGTTGCTGGTCTAACCAATCATAGGGCTTTGTTTCCTATTTATACTCTGATTGCTAACCTCCCAAACATAATTACAACGCATGCCCCACAGCTGCCTTAGAAAAAGGAGTGCATGCATTGGTTGCATTGTTTACTGTAGCTGCATGCAAGAGCTTGAAAGCTGGAACGGCCGCTGCATGCTTGGCTTGCATTCACTACGAAAGGCACAAACCTATAGAAAGGAGCAGAGCTCCTGCAGGCGGCCTAGTAATTTCGTACGAGGCTTGGTGGTTCCGGGGACTTCTAATCCCGGACGGAGGTAGTACTAGCCTTTTGATAGGCTTTGAGGTAAGTAAAGAATGTGTAAATAATAGTACCGCATAGACAGTAGCCCCTGATGCTTTGTTTGGCGTTCGGGAAGAAAAGCCGAATAGAGGATCAAAATAGAATTCGCAGGAGTCTAACAAAAATGAGTCAATATGCATATGCAGGCTTCCCTGCTTGCGTCCACCGCACTGACTGCGGAAGTGGACATGCTAAAGCAGAACCTCGAGTGGTCCGAGCAAGAGCTCGGGCGTGCCAAGAAGCAGCTCGAGGACAATGAAGGTAAGAAATACCTTGTTTTTTTAAATATATATAAAAAGGTGCAATTGCGAAGAATGACAGGATTATCGTGGCTATTGTAGGGGCCACGTCTGAAGTGGCGACCCTTAAGCAAGCGCTGGTCGAGGCCGAGAAGAGGGCGGCCTCGGAGCGCACCAAGCGGGAGAAGTATGAGGCCGAGGTTGGCAAGGTGCGGCAAGAGCTCCAGGCTCTCATGGAGAAACATGAGAGTGTGGAGCTTGACTCAAAGACGCGAGCGTCCGAGCTCGCGGTGGCTATTGAAAATGCCAAGTCTGCCAAGGCCGAATCCCAGAAGACCCTCCAGGAGTTGGATGAGGTGAAGAAGATAGCGGTGGGGAAGGCATTCTTTATGCAAAGCAAACACATAAACGTGAGTTACTTGTTACTTACCCAAATCCGGAGCTCTCCAGGAGCGTTCGCAGATCTTCCCTGGAGTGTGTCTGATGCCGCCGTATTCTATCGAGCCGAGGAGGGTAGCTCGGCAGAGAAGGTGTTCTGGTCTCAGTATGCTGAGGCCGAACACCCCGTGCCCCTGAGCGACCAGCTGAAGCAACTGGTCAAGCTCCACAAGGCGGCCGAACAGGCCATGAAGGGCCTCATTGTTCGGCTGTGGCCTGGAGGGGCTCTGCCTGGGAGCTATTTCGGGCTGGTGCAGCGGCTGGTGGACGCCTGTCCAAGGCTCGAAGTCATCAAGCGCTCCGTCTGCATTGAAGGTGCCCGTAGGGCCCTTGCCCGTGCTAAGGTGCACTGCGGCAAGCTGGATGCTGAGAAGCTTGTGAAGGATGGGCCACCGCCGGGGAAAGAGCATCGCAAGCCCGAGAATTACTATAAGGATGTTCTGAAGGGTGCCCGCCTTGTGGCGAATGAATGTTCTAGGGATGTAATTTTTGAGTGAAACTTGCTCGTTTTGTCCTGTGCGCTGAAAACTTGTTCATATGCGCTAAGCAATTCTATTGGAATTTAAAATATTACCTTCTGTGCGGCTGTTTATCAATTCTGAGAGATGGCGAATCGTCGGCTTCTGCCCCCGTGCCGCTAGTGCTGGGGTGTTCAGGGATAAACCTGAGCGCTCTTTTTTCCATGTTTGGGTCCTTCGAGGGAGGCACTCAGCCCAACGAACAAGGCAATCGGAATATAATGCGTGAACACTCTCACTTAGCCATAGAATTCTATAATTTTAAATTTCGGCGAAGCCCCTGGTATTTGGAAGACCGAGTTCGGGGCGCTATCCACGCCTTGGCCAGACAGAGCCGGCTCCTCGCCCTAAGCGGCATAAGTCTTTAGGGACTCGAAAACATCTCGACCAGCGACCAGCTCTCGCTTCATCATGGCAGTCGGTTTTAGCTTTCTCCACTGAGGTGCTCGACCTAGCTCAACTGGGGCACAATCGCAGTGGTTCTCCTAGTGCTACCTTAGCCGATATAGCGGAACGTAAGGCACCAAAACATAGGAGCCGGGCAAACCCAACTATTGACCCAAGACATGATTCAGAGCCGATGCATAGAATGCTATAAGCTTGGGGTGCCGCACTTGTTAAAGTGTTTGGACTTCTCACACCATATTGAGGGGTACTAAAGCCCCTGGCGTATTTTGGCTGTACCAACGTGTACGAGTGCAACATGTTGTTAAGGAACATATATAAAGAAAAAAAGGTAATGCAAAAAATAGACGAAAGCTATGCATTGTTTATTAAAAAGGGGCTGCGATCAAAGCAGAACGATACAAATAATGCGATAAGTGGAAGGTTGGACTAGTTAACATGTCCGTTCTAGGGGCAAGCTGCGGAATAGTATGCAGAGCAGGTATACTGCTCATGATAGAGACCAGCTGGGAGTTCCGTACTGCGGCGTGGCTTGTCTGCTTCCCTGGTTCTTGCATCGTTTGTGCGGCAATTGAACTGCCGAACAGGCCTTTCGAAGGATGGAGTACTGAAAGTAAGAGAAAATTAAAAAAATCGGCAGCTCCTGGTATGGTTTAAGCCGTATTTTTGGGCGTGTCGTGATGGTGCCCCTCCCCCTGTACCCATGATATCTCTAGAGCGTAGTTATGTACGCGAAGTACTGGCGTCGCCTTTTTGCGAGGGTTGGGGTTGGGGCCGCGTTGCTATGCCTGCTCGGATCGTGCCAGGCAGTCTTGTTGTAGGTTACTCCGAGCGCGCTTGATGGTGCCCGGTCGTTTAATGGCCGGACTGGAGAACTGCCTGGAGAGGTTGCTTTGTACTTCCGCTGCAAGGGCCGCCGTGTGCTCCTCCGTTCAGAGGGAGCGTTCGGTGTTTCCATTGACCGTAATTACTCCTCGAGGGCCTGGCATCTTGAGCTTAAGGTATGCGTAGTGTGGTACCGCATTGAACTTAGCGAATGCGGTTCGCCCGAGCAGTGTGTGATAACCACTGCGAAACAGGACTATGTCAAAGATTAACTCGCTTCGAAAATTATCCGGTGATCCGAAGACCACTTCAAGTGTGACTGAGCCTCTGCAGTTGGCCTCTACACCTGGTATTACGCCTTTAAAGGTTGTTTTGGTGGGCTTAATCCTCGAGGGATCTATGCCCATTTTCCGCACTGTGTCCTGGTAAAGCAGGCTCAGGCTGCTGCCGCCGTCCATAAAGGACTCTAGTGAGATGAAATTCATCAATAATTGGGTCTAGGACCAATGCAGAAAATCCGCCATGACGGATGCTAGTGGGATGGTCCCTTCGATCAAAGGTGATCGGGCAGGAGGACCATGGGTTGAACTTTGGGGCGACTGGCTCTACCGCGTATACGTCCCTTAACGCGCGCTTCCGCTCCCTTTTGGGGACGTGGGTTGCGTATATCATGTTCACTGTCCGCACTTGTGGGGGAAAACCCTTCTGTCCACTGTTGTTCGGCGGCCGGGGCTCCTCGTCGTCATCGCTATGCAGCCCCTTGTCTTCATTTTCGGCGTTTAACTTGCCTGCCTGCTTGAACACCCAACAATCCCTGTTGGTATGACTGGCCGGCTTTTCGGGGGTGCCATGTATCTGGCACAAGCGGTCGAGTATTTGGTCCAAACTGGACGGGCCCCTAGGATTCCTTTTGAATGGCTATTTCCGCTGACCGGATTTAGAGCCTCTGAATCCGGCATTAACTGCCGTATCCTCAGCATTGTCGCTGTTAATGCGGCGCTTCTGCTTGTTGCGATGCGACCTGCCACTACTGTACCTGGTGTCCGAATTACTAGGGTTCTTGGTCATATTGTTGCTACGAGCAAGCCAGCTGTCTTCTCCCGCGCAAAAGCGGGTCATGAGTGCCGTGAGTGCTGCCATAGATTTCGGCTTTTCCTGTCCAAGGTGCCGGGCCAGCCACTCGTCACGGATATTGTGCTTGAAGGCTGCTAGGGCCTCAGCGTTCAGACAGTCGACTATTTGATTTTTCTTTGTTAGGAACCGTGTCCAGAATTGCCTGGCCAATTCCTCTGGTTGCTGAATTACGTGACTTAGGTCATCGGCGTGTGGGGGTCGCACATAAGTGCCCTGGAAATTGTCAAGGAATGCGGCTTCCAGGTCCTCCCAACAACTGATTGATCCTGTTGGCAAGCTGTTAAGCCAATGCCGAGCTGGTCCTTTAAGCTTGAGTGGGAGGTATTTGATGGCGTGGAAATCGTCGCCGCGGGCCATGTGGATATGAAGGAGATAATCCTCGATCCATACTGCAGGATCTGTTGTGCCATCATATGATTCGATGTTTACGAGTTTGAAACCCTCGGGGATTTGATGATCCATTATTTCGTCTGTAAAGCATAGTGGGTGTGCGGCGCCTCTGTACTGGGCGATATCATGACGTAGCTCCAATGAGCTTTGTCTACTATGTTCGGCCCTGCCGAATTTGTGGCCGGCGTGATGGTTACCGTCTCGAGCCGTGGGGCGCCCATGCGATCCGTAGATCGATCGTGTTTGCCTTGCCTTGTCCTCCAACATGTCTTGTAAGTCCGGTGCATATTCCCGTGCCTTGGTACGGGGTGCGGCTTGAGTGGAGGGCCGGGAGGCCTCTTTGTCGCGGCCACGAGGTGGCCGGTCGGCCACATCAAGTGCTTCCTCCTCTAATCGGGGTAGCAACCTGCGCTTTGGGTAGCTCTTGGAGGAGCGTTCGAGTTTATGCTCTTCGGCCGCAAGGACTTCAGTCCATCTGTCGACCAGCAAATCTTGATCATCTCTAAGTTGTTGTTGTTTTTTCTTGAGGCTTCTTGCCGTGGCCATAAGCTGCGTTGAAAACGCTCTTGCTCGACAGGATCCTCTGGCACGACGAATTCGTCGTCGTCGAGGCTTGCCTCGTCTTCGGAGGGAGGCATATAATTATCGTCCTCGACCTCTCTGTCTGCCCCTCTCTCATGAGGGCTTGTTTCTCCATCCTCCTGTGCTAAATCTTGCTGGAGGGGGTTTTCTTCGGCACTTTCCGGAGTATTATTATCTCCCGTGCTAGAATCACCGTATTTGTTTTGGCGGGATTTTGAGCGGCGCCGCTGACGCCGGCACTTAGGCTATTTCTTGGAGGGGTCATCCTCCGCTATTCCATCGCCATCTCCCTCTTTTGGGGTGTCCACCATGTATATGTCATATGACGAGGTGGCTTTCCAGGGCCTAGTAGGCGCTGGTTCTTCATCATCTCCTTCATCGGCGTCCATACCGTCGATGTCTTCTGAGTCGAAGTCGAGCATGTCGGTTAAGTCGTCAACAGTGGCTACAAAGTGGGTGGTGGGTGAGCTTTGAATTTCTTCATCGTCCATACCCCAACCTTGCTGACCGTAGTCCGACCAGGGCTCTCCTGATAAAGAGAGAGACTTTAGTGACTTCAGGATATCGCCGAAAGGCAAGTGCTGAAAGATGTCCGCAGCAGTGAACTCCATGATCGGCGCCCAATCGGATTCGATCGGCAGGGGCGCGGAGGGTTCGGAGTCCGAAGAAGAGTCCGGCTCCTTGGAGTCACAAGTCTCGCCGAGTACGGGGCTGGTGTTCGGCTCAATCACTGTTGGGGTCGCAACCCCCGAGGTGGCGTCCAACCGCCCATCCTCGATCGGCGCAGTTGGCTCCGAATTGAGGGTCGGAGCCGATGCGGGTGCGGCCTCCAGGGCACTGTTCGGCGGCAGAGCTAGATCATGCTCATCGTGACAGTGCGGCGCGCTCGGCAGTGGCTCGAATCCGTCGAAGATCAAGTCCCCGCGGATGTCAGCCGTGTAGTTTAAACTTCCAAATCTGACCTGACGTCCAGGGGCGTAGCTTTTGATCTGCTCCAGACGGCCGAGCGAATTGGCCCACAGTGCGAAGCCGCCGAAGACGAAGATCTGTCCGGGGAGGAAGGTCTCACCCTGGACTGCATCGCTATTGATGATCGTAGGAACCATCGAGCCTGACGGCGACGACACAGAGGAACTCTCAATGAAAGCACCAATGTCGGTGTCAAAACCGGCGGATCTCGGGTAGGGGGTCCCGAACTATGCGTCAAGGCCGGATGGTAACAGGAGGCAAGGGACACAAAGTTTTACCCAGGTTCGGGCCCTCTCGATGGAGGCAAAACCCTATGTCCTGCTTGATTAATATTGATGATATGGGTAGTATAAGAGTAGATCTACCACGAGATCGGAGAGGCTAAACCCTAGAAGCTAGCCTATGGTATGATTGTTGATGTGTATGTTGTCCTACGGACTAAAACCCTCCGGTTTATATAGACACCAGATAGGGTTAGGGTTACATAGAATCGGTTACAATGGTAGGAGATCTTCATATCCGTATCGCCAAGCTTGCCTTCCACGCTAAGGAAAGTCCCTTCCGGACACGGGACAGAGTCTTCAATCTTGTATCTTCATAGCCCAGGAGTCCAGCTGAAGGTATAGTCCGGCTATCCAAACACCCCCTAATCCAGGACTCCCTCACAAGGTTTCCTCTTTCCTGGATTTTACTACTATATCATCTACATAAGCATGAACATTACGCCCAATCTGATTGTGAAGGCAATTCTGCATACACCGTTGATAATTTGCCCGGGCACTCTTGAGCCCGAAGGGCATAGATACATAGTAGAAGGCTCCAAACGGAGTGATGAAAGCTGTCTTCTCCTGGTCCTTGACTGCCATCTTGATTTGATGATAACCTGAATAAGCATCCAGAAAACTCAAACATGGGCAACCCATCGTAGCATCAATGATCTGATCAATACGGGGAAGAGCAAAAGGGTCAGCTGGACAAGCCTTATTTAAATCGGTGTGATCCACACACATACACCAGGTGCCGTTCTTTTTGAGTACAAGCACCGGGTTGGCTAACCACTCTGGGTGAAAGACTTCCACAATGAACCCGGCCGCCAAAAGCCGGGCCACCTCTTCTCCAATGGCCTTGCGCCTTTCCTCGTTGAATCGTCGGAGAAATTGCCTGACCGGCTTAAACTTTAGATCAATATTGAGAGTGTGCTTAGAGAGTTCTCTCGGGACACCCGGCATGTCAGAATGTTTCCATGCAAAGATGTCCCGGTTCTCACGGAAGAACTCCATGAGTGCACTTTCCTATTTTGGATCCAAGTTGGCACTGATGATGAACGGCTTCGATGAATCACCGGGCACAAAATCAACCATCTTGGTGTCATCAGCTGACTTAAATTTCAACACCGGTTCATGCTCCATTGTTGGCTTCTTTAAGGACGTCATGTCCGCCGGGTCAACATTATCATTATAAAACTTTAGCTCCTCTGTTGCACAAACAGACTCGGCATATGCAGCATCTCCCTGTTCACACTCCAGGGCTATTTTCCGGCCTCCATGTACTGTAATGGTGCCCTTGTAACCCGACATCTTGAGCTACAGATACACATAACATAGCTGAGCCATGAACTTGGCGTAAGCCGGCCGTCCAAACAAAGCATGATATGGGCTTTTGATCTTAACCACCTCAAAGGTTAATTTCTCCGCTCTGGAATCATATTCATCTCCAAAGGCTACTTCTAGTTCAATCTTGCCAACTGGGTATGTCGACTTGCCGGGCACCACACCATGAAAAACAGTGTTGGATTGCTTAAGACTCTTATCAGTCAACCCCATCCGGCGAAACGTCTCATAATAGAGGATGTTGATGCTACTGCCTCCGTCCATGAGCACTTTAGTGAATTTGTATCCACCAACCTAAGGCGCAACTACCAAGGCCAAGTGACTCGGATTGTCGATCCGGGGAGGATGATCCTCTCTGCACCACACAATAGGCTGTTCTGACCATCGTAAGTAACGCGGAATCGCCGGCTCAACGACATTGACAGCCCTTTTGTGAAGCTTTTGGTCCCTCTTGCACAAGCTAGTGGTAAATACATGATATTGTCCATTATTCAACTGTTTTGGGTTGCTCTAATATCCGGATTGCTGCTGATTACCTTGGTCGGGCTGTGGATTATAACCTCCTTGGTTACCCGTATGCCCCTGACCTTGAAAACCGCCTCCACCTGAACCAGCGCCCGAGCCATGAAAGCCGCCTCCACCTGAACCGCCGCCAGGGCCATGACTTCCATCAAACGCATTTGAATTCTTGAATGCCTTCATGATTGTACAGTCCTTCCACAAATGGGTGACTGGCTTCTCCCGGGTGTCGTGTCTTGGACAAGGTTCATTCAACGGTTGCTCAAGGGTGGGACCTGACCTGCCCAACCGAGGGGGTTGCCTACCCTTGCGCCATTGATTGTTGCCCTGCGCATTGGTGTTAGCCACAAATTCATCAGCCTTACGTTTGTTACCTCCTTGATTTTTCAGGTTATGCTGGTGACCCTTATCGTTGCCGTTCTTCTTTCCCTTCCCTGTCTTTTCTTCATGAGACACAGGGTCCTTGGTACTATCAGAATCGGCATACTTGACGAGAGCCGCCATCAACTGGCCCATGTCATGGCAGTCACGTTTAAGCCGCCCCAGCTTCTACTTCAGAGGTTCAGGTTCAAAACGGCAATTTTTCTCCAACATTAAGACTGCCGAACCGGCATCCATCTTATCATATGAATGAATTATCTCCTTGACCCGGCGCACCCAATGGGTTGTGGACTCACCTTCCTCTTGTTTACAATTAGTCAAGTCCACGATTGACATAGGTTGTTTGCATGTGTCCTTGAAGTTCTAAATGAACCAGGCCTTTAACTCCGCCCATGAGCCAATGGAATTGGGGGGCAACCCTTTTAGCCAAGTACGAGCCGTTCCATCCAACATCATGGTGAAATATTTAGCCATTGCCGCGTCGCTGACCTCCAACAGCTCCATGGCCATCTCATAACTCCCAATCGAGGCCCCAGGCTGCAAATCGGCCGTGTAATTAGGCACCTTACGAGGCCCCTTGAAATCCTTTGGCAAACGCTCATTACGTATGGCCAGAACCAGGCAAGAAACACCTCCAGTTCTTGTGGCCACTCCTGCCTCAACCGAGGTTGCTGGATAAGCCGGAAACGTCTGATGAGCCGCTTGTTCTGCCGCCAGTTGAACCGCTCGCTCAGCCTCTTGTCGGATCCTCTCCTGATCCGCCAAGTTAAGGGCTCCAGCCTGTCCCGGCTCATGCCTGTGCGGCCGGTTCCGGCGTTGAACATTGCTTGACATGTCAGCTGAATCCATACACCTACTGTAGCTTGGGCTCCGGCTCGGGCGAGGGGTTGAATGGATCCTGTCTCGACTGTAAGAGTACGCATCCTGCTGCGCCAGAGTTGTTTGAAGAAGTTCTCACACCCTTCGTGTTTCGATCGATGCCGGAGAGTCGCCCTCCATCGGGAGAGCCGCCAAACGAGCTGAAGATGCAATGAGATTTTCCAAGGGATTGGAGAAGTGACCCGGTGGTGTTGGTACATAATGAGGCAGAGTGGTATGTATACGAGGTGGTTCCATGGCGCGCGGCTGAACCGGTGCCCCGGGTGTCGTGATCTGATTTGTCTCTGGAGGGTTACTTGTCCCGGCCCTGGGCGTATGAAAAAGGTTCCTAGGATCGAGCGTCAGAGGTAGACATGACTGAGTTTTCTGATGCCTTCTTCTCATGACCTCGTTTGACGCGTTCAGATCCACCGAGAGCTGGAAAGTCTCTGCTTGAAGCTGTTGAGCACGAACGTCCAAAGCCGCCCGCTCCACGGCCATCCTAACCTCTTCTGCTGCTAAATTTTCTTTAGCTTGTACAATCTCCTCATGTACGCATGCCACCTCTGTGTCATGCTGAGCTTGATCCGCCAGCTCTACCACGGCAGTTAACAGGGTCGTCAGTTTATCCATGATGTCCATCAGAATCTGAGCTGGGGGGCGCGCGGGGTCTCCTGACCCGGCTGCAGTCGACCCGGTGGTTGTTGCTGCCACTGCTGTGGAGTTCTGCCCCGACTGTGTTCCTGCCATAAAGACTCCGGCCCAATCTGGTGGCTCAAGGGGGTCCGGAATACTGCTGCCATCGGAACAGCCCTCGAGCATGCCATCCTGCAGCTGATACAGAGTCCGTCTCTCCCGTTGATGATGTGGCGTCAGAACAGACGGTCGTCTCACCGCCATCCACCGATTCTTTAGAATATTCACTGTCATGGATGCAACCTATGAAGGCATGCTTCATGACAGATTGAACACGGGTCGACCTCGCGCGCTGAGCCGTTTCGATGAGGTCAGTGTGGACGTCCGGCTCAGGGCCCGACTCGCCGATCCGGCCGATGAAGACATGAATTCCGCCGAAGGGGACCCGGTACCCGTACTCAATTGAGCCGGCCTCCGGGCCCCAGCCTTCGTCGTCGATGTAGAGCTTGCTACGATGACTCTTGGTTATCCGGCCCACAGCGTATCCCTTGATCCCTTCGAAGTTGCCCTTCAAGAACTTAAATCCACCGTGCGCTGGCCCCACGGTGGGCGCCAACTGTCGTGGAATTGTCACGGTAGATGTCCTAGCAAAAGGACTTAGTCGTAGGGCCATCACAACTAGAAAGCTTAAAGGGGTTAATCGGGACAAAGGACACGAGAGGTTTTATACTAGTTCGGCCCCTTACGATGAAGGTAAAAGCCTACGTCTAGTTTTGTTGATATTGTTGGGGTTTCGATCGCCAAGAGGCTAGTTCGCCGGCTTGGTTATCGATCTCTTGTTTCTTGCCCCAAGCCGCCACCGGGTCGTCCCCTTATATACACGGGTTGACGCTTGGTGGCCTACAGGGTCCCTGCCGGCTCATAAATCACGTCTAGCTCGGTGACTTCTTTACATGCCTTTCTTTACAAGTCTTTCCTTACATACGGCGGTTTACAATATTGGGCCTTAAACCACCTCAAGGCCTTTACGCCTTCTATAAGATTTAACAGACTATCGCCTTGAGTGTTTACTGGGCTTCCTTTGTGACCCGCCATTGGGTCTTGACCCGGCCCCTCCTGGGCGGGTCATAACTGATAGCCATATCCCGAACAGGTCTGTTTTTATCTTTAGCACAAAGTTTTGCAATTCTAGCAGTCTCATCAAGGAAATGAATAACATGCCCATCAATATTATCAGACAAGAGATCTTTAACAATAGCAATATCAGGTTCAACTTTAATTTGCTCATGAGGTGTATAAGTTTTAGTATTGCTTTTACGAACCACAGTTGAAGCTTTAGCATGATCCTTTATCCTAATAGGAAAATGTGGTTTCTCAACGTAAGAAGTAGGAACAATAGGATCATTATAAGTGACAATCTTTTCTTCAACTTTAATAGGTGCGGCTACTTTTACTTCTATGGGAGGATGATATTTAAACCACTTCTCCTTGCGGAGATCAACATAAGTAGCAAAAGATTCATAGAAAGAAGCTACTATCTCAGAGTCAAGTCCATATTTAGTGCTAAATTTACGGAAAACATTGGTATCCATAAAAGATTTAACACAATCAAACCT
This sequence comes from Triticum aestivum, assembly GCF_018294505.1. Taxonomy (NCBI): domain Eukaryota; kingdom Viridiplantae; phylum Streptophyta; class Magnoliopsida; order Poales; family Poaceae; genus Triticum; species Triticum aestivum. Next base: position 624,326,715 of record NC_057806.1, on the reverse strand, counting down.
AGGTGTCATACCTGACTCCTTACCTTTGTCGAGGTCCCAATCTTCAGAGTTGCGTTTAATTCTTCCCAATAAATCCCATTTGAATTCAATAGTCTTCATCATAAAAGAGCCAGCACAAGAAGTATCAAGCATGGTGTGATTGCTATCAAAAAGCCGAGCATAAAAATTTTGAATAATCATTTCTCTTGAGAGCTCATGATTGGGGCATGAATATAACATTGATTTAAGCCTCCCCCAAACTTGAGCGATGCTTTCTCCTTCGCGAGGCCAAAAATTATATATATAATTGCGATCATGATGAACAAGATGCATAGGATAAAACTTCTAATGAAATTTCAATTTCAATCATTTGTAATTCCAAGACCCCATATCATCACATAGCCTATACCATGTCGGTGCATCTCCCTTCAAAGATAAAGGGAAGACCTTCTTCTTAACAACATCTCCGGGTACACCTGCAAGCTTAAATAATCCACAAACTTCATCCACATATATCAGATGCTCATCATGATGCTTTGTTCCATCTCCTAAAAAATGATTAGCTAGCAGTTTTTCTATCATACCTAAAGGAACTTCAAAGCAGACATTTTCATTTTCAGTAGGTTCAATAGGTTGAGGAGCAACTCTTTGCTCTACTGGTCGGGGTGAACATACCCCGAACAAGCCCCACAGAGGATTACTTTCCATAGTAACAAGTGACAGTAAATTTCAGCACACTATATAAATTATTCCTTACCAAATTCCACCTACCAAAGGCGCTTCACTCCCCGGCAACGGCGCCAGAAAAGAGTCTTGATGACCCACAAGTATAGGGGATCTATCATAGTCCTTTCGATAAGTAAGAGTGTTGGACCCAACGAGGAGCAGAAGGAAATGATAAGCGGTTTCCAGCAAGGTATTCTCTGCAAGTACTGAAATAAGTGATAGCAGATAGTTTTGTGATAGGATAATTTGTAACGAGCAACAAGTAAAAAAAGTAAATAAAGTGCAGCAAGGTGGCCCAATCCTTTTTGTAGCAAAGGACAAGCCTGGGCAAACTCCTATATAGAGAAAAGCGCTCCTGAGGACACATGGGAATATCATCAAGCTAGTTTTCATCACGCTCATATGATTCGCGTTCGGTACTTTGATAATTTGGTATGTGGGTGGACCGATGCTTGGGTGTTGTCCTTACTTGGACAAGCATCGCACTTATGATTAACCTCTATTGCAAGCATCCGCAACTACAACAAAAGTATTAAGGTAAACCTAACCATAGGATGAAACATATGGATCCAAATCAGCCCCTTACGAAGCAACGCATAAACTAGGGTTTAAGCTTCTGTCACTCTAGCAACCCATCATCTAATTATTACTTCCCAATGCCTTCCTCTAGGCCCAAATAATGGTAAAGTGTCATGTAGTCGATGTTCACATAACACCACTAGAGGAGAGACAACATACATCTCATCAAAATATCGAACGAATACCAAATTCACATGACTACTAATAGCAAGACTTCTCCCATGTCCTCAGGAACAAACGTAACTACTCACAAAGCATAAACATGTTCATAATCAGAGGGGTATTAATATGCATATAGGATCTGAACATATGATCTTCCACCAATTAAACCAACTAGAATCAACTACAAGGAGTAATTAACACTACTAGCAACCTACTAGTACCAATCCCGGACTTGGAGACAAGAATTGGATACAAGAGATGAACTATGGTTTTGAGAGGAGATGGTGCTGATGAAGATGTTGATGGAGATTGCCCTCTCCCGATAAGAGGACCATTGGTGATGACGATGGCGATGATTTCCCCCTCTGGGAGGGAAGTTTCCCCGGCAGAACAGCTCCGCCAGAGCCCTAGATTGGTTCCGCCAAGGTTCCGCCTCGTGGCGGCGGAGTTTCGTCCGAGAAGATGGCTTCCTATTTTTTCCCATCGAGAGACTCCATATAGTAGAAGATGGCCACCGGAGGACCACCAAGGGGCCCATGAGGTAGGGGGCGCGCCCTGGGGGGTAGGGCGCGCCCCCACCCTCGTGGGCAGGGTGTGGCCCCCTGATGAATTTATTCCATTGAGTATTTTATATATATTCTGAAAACGTCTTCCGTGAAGTTTCAGGACTTTTGGAGCTGTGCAGAATAGGTCTATAATATTTGTTCCTTTTCCAGCCCAGAATCCCAGCTGTCGGCATTCTCCCTCTTTATATAAACCTTGTAAAATAAGAGAGAATAGGCATAAGTATTGTGACATAATGTGTAGTAATAGCCCATAATGCAATAAATATCGATATAAAAGCATGATGCAAAATGGACGTATCAAGCACTAAGACAATATGACCGAGGTGTAAAACTGTGGAGGGGGGCACCGCACACGGCTAAAGATCAAATTGTGTGTCTATGGGGTGCCCCCCTCCCCCGTATATAAAGGAGGGGAGGAGGAGAGCCGGCCACAAGGGGCGCACCCAAAGGGGGGAATCCTACTCCTAGTAGGAGTAGGTTTCCCCCTTTCCTAGTCCTAGTAGGAGAAGAAGGAGAAGGAGAGGAAGAAGAGAAGGAAAAGGGGGGCCACCCCCTAGCCCTAGTCCAATTCGGTTTGTGCTAGGGGGAGGCACGCGCCATACCTTGGCCTGCCTCCTCTCTTCCACCATTAGGCCCATGAGGCCCAATAACTTCCGTGGGAGGGGGGGTTCCGGTAACCCCGGTACTTCGAAACGACCCGAACCATTCTGGTGTCTGAATGTAGCCTTTCAATATATGAATATTTATGTCTCGACCATTTCGAGACTCCTCGTGATGTCTGTGATCTTATCCGGGACTCCGAACAACCTTCGGTACATCAAGTCACATAACTCATAATACATATCGTCATCGAACGCTAAGCATGCAGACCCTACCAGTTCGAGAACTATGTAGACATGATCGAGATACATCTCCGGTCAATAACCAATAGCAGAACCTGGATACTCATATTGGTTCCTACATATTCTATGAAGATCTTTATCGGTCAAACCGCACAGCAACATACGTTGTTCCCTTTGTCATCGGTATGTTACTTGCCCGAGATTCGATCGTTGGTATCATCATACCTAGTTCAATCTCGTCACCGGCAAGTCTCTTTACTCGTTCCATAATGAATCATCCCGCAACTAACTCATTAGTCACATTGCTTGCAAGGATTATAGTGATGTGCATTACCGAGAGGGCCCAGAGATACCTCTCCGACAATCGGAGTGACAAATCCTAATCTCGATCTATGCCAACTCAACAAACACCATCGGAGACACCTGCAGAGCATCTTTATAATCACCCAGTTACGTTGTGATGTTTGATAGCACACTAAGTGTTCCTCCGGTATTTGGGAGTTGCATAATCTCATAGTCATAGGAACATGTATAAGTCATGAAAGAAACAATAGCAATAAACTAAACGATCATAGTGCTAAGCTAACGGATGGGTCTAGTCCATCACATCATTCTCTAATGATGTGATCCCGTTCATCAAATGACAACACATGTCCATGGCTAGGAAACTTAACCATCTTTGATTAACGAGCTAGTCAAGTAGAGGCATACTAGGGACACTCTGTTTGTCTATGTATTCACACATGTACTAAGTTTCCGGTTAATACAATTCTAGCATGAATAATAAACATTTATCATGATATAAGGAAATATAAATAACAACTTTATTATTGCCTCTAGGGCATATTTCCTTCAGTTGTTGCATGGGCGAAGCCGATGACGAGGACGGTCGGCGAGTGGCTGGGACCGGCGACTAGGATGGCCGGCGAGGACGACCGGCAAGGACGTCCGGCGAGGGCAGTGACCAGAGATGAGGACCCAGGTGAAAGGCGCCTACGGGAGAACGCGTGCGGCCCGGGAGGACGAAAGGGACGATGAGATCGATGCAGATGGATTTCCTCGTACGGGTGCTGCGTTGACCAAGACGAAGTGCATCGGACGGTTCCCAACAAACAAATCAGACGGCTGTGGGCTGTTGGGCCGGTGCGCCGGCGCAGATTACCTCCCTACAAATAACGTCTGGTGTGAGAAGAGTAGTGGACTCTTTTGACTCCAAAGCAGTCGCGAACTAGTGTCTTTTTTTTCTTGACCTGCGAACTAATAGTGTCTTGGTTGCTGTTACCCTTTCCCGTATAAACTGTGGAATAAGCAATAGAACTGAGACCAATACTTAGAGCATCTACAACTGGGTGCCTGAAACGCCTGGGCGGGCGGACCGGTCATTGACCATTCAAAAAACTGACCCACTTAAAGCATCTCCAACAGTGGCTATAAAAAAACGCGCGCGGTAAAAATGAGTTTTAGCACGCGCAGGGCGGTTTCGATGAGAGGGACGTTGATGTGGTCGCTCTCTGCATCGATTGCTTCGTCGGCGGCTTGATTGGGCTGGCAGTAGCGGCAGTAGCTCGCGGAGCGACACGCCATCCCCCTTCGCTCGTGGCCGCAGTGCGGGCGACATTGTCATCATCCATGACTACTACATCCATAGCGCATTTTTTGTGCCTCTGGCTTTGTGTGGCATCACCATACATGACGACTACATCATCGACCACGACTACCTCGATCACGACTACATCATGATTGGCTACCTCGACCTCGACATACAGGGCTACGTCTATAGCTACTCATCGGCAACAATTCCAGTCAACGACGTTTGGGCTGTCACTAGCGTCCATGCCACTCTCACTTTGACTGCAGGAGGGAACAGAGGAGAGACAAGGAAGGCACTAGAATGGGGCGCAACCACCGCCCTAGGTGCCGATCTATCAACCATTAGAGACGCAGTTGATGATGGAGCGATGGATAAGACGACGGAAGCGCATGACTTCAAATTCAGTCGCAATCATCGGCTTCACTCCCACTCTGACTAAGGGGGATGTTAGAATTATATACATGTAATTAGAGATTAGGAGCTATAGAGATAGAATTAGTTTAAGCATATCATGTCTTATACTCGAAGTCTCTCCCCTCATGATGTACTCTATATATACCCCATGAGGGTCAGATCAATACAACACCGAAATAGTCAGCCATCCTACAATTTCTCCAGCGACTTGGGGGATGCTGGCGTGGTGGTGCTCACGATTGGTGGTGGATCGAGGAAAACCATGGTGGATTGAGGTGACGCAGTGGCCTGCAACCATGATATTGGAGGCTGGCGCGCGGTGGTGTGTTCTATGGGTCGCGCGCTATTGTGGCTCGACAATGACGGGGCAAGATGTTGTGCCTTTGGGTTTGGCAAGATGTTGTGTCGTTGGGTTCGGTGATCTCCAGGTGAAAGCCTATCACCAACTTTGAAAATGCCGGCGACGATGTTATTACCCTCCTTAGAGCCATTGTTATTGAGCCCTCTCATCTCCCTTTGTCACTTGGATCCACTGTTTTCTAGCAGAAAACCCAAATTCAGCTTTGGTGGAGCATGCGTCGATGGTGTACCCATCGCTCCTCCCTTGAGGGCGTCACGTTGGAGGTCCGGTCCTCTTTAAAAGTTAGTGGAGCGTGTTGTTCTTCAGTGTTGTTGATGGCTTGATGGATGCGAGGCCTCAGGGCGATGTGGTGTGTTGTAGTTTGTAAGCCGGAGTGGTGACTCTGTGTCATGAAGCAAGATGTTGTCTCGGTCCGCTTCGGGTGACGGAGTCCTCGCCTCATTTGAGACACGGCCGTGGGACTGGTGTGCTTGTGATTCGTTTGTATCGGTTTTCGACCAATTTTTATTATTAACCGATCAATAATCTTCTTCCAAATTAAAAAAAGGCCGAGCTAAGTTACTATCGCTTGCTTAAAAAAAGTAGAAAAAGAAAAAGAAAGTACATGGATTGGTGGGCAGTGGCAGAGACAGGGGGTGCCAGCACGGGCCCTGGCCCCCCCTAACAACATGAATTTACTACTAAATTATTGGTGATTAGTGCTGAATTAGAATTTTTTTTACTACTAAACATCTATTTTCCTATGGATTGGCCCTCCCCAGTCTATTTCAGTGGCACTTGGCTCCCCTAATCAAAATTTTCTGCCTCCGCCACTGTTGGTGGGTGTAGCAACTCGATCTGTGCACAGGAAGTGTACTATGGATTCGGTAGGTCGGCATATATTGTGTTTCTGTGTTGTTCCACTCGATCGGAGCAGATCACGCCTTCCAAAATGGACAGTCTTCTATGTGCACGGCGCGTTGCTTGCTTGCGCCGCAACGGACGATTCTACTCTTCATCGCGACGAAAATATGAATTGATCGATCGCTCGCGCGCGCGTGCGTGCATGCTTGTGGCCGTTGCTTAACGTGATTAATTAGACCGGTCGATCGAGCAGGCAAGATTCGGGCACAATCGTCGTGTCCATACTCTAGCACAGACCGGTTACACGCTTTTAGCCGTTTTTTGTCCCGTGAAGCCATGCATTCCAACGCTCTACGCTTCAACAAATCACGAATTAGTTACACCGTCGATCGTAACCGGCCGGCCGCCGACATATATGCAAGTGAAATATACGGTGGCGAGGGCGGCCTTTGGCTAGCTACCTTTCGTGTTGTGCAATCTTCAGTGTCACTCAAGAGCAGCAGCATACCAGAGAAAGAGAGAGAGAGAGAGAGAGACTCAAGAGCAGCAGCATACACAGAGCGTTCGTTGCTTCCGGTTTGTGCCTGGTTCGTTGCTACTCTTCACCGTTACTCTTTAGATTGTGATTGTGATACGACTCAACTGTGTCTGTCTGTATCCATCTCGAGACATCGACGGCCGCCGCCAAAATTTCCCTTTAAATACCGCAGCCACTGGAAAGAGCTGCAGTGCAGAGTGCAGACCACAACAGAAAGAGCTACCTAGCTAGCTCTGCTTGTTTCGCTCTTCAGAACTCTCGGTCAGTCGGCTCGCGTAAGATAGATGGCAGGCAGACAGGTATGTGCTCCTACTTTGCTAGCGGAAGCCTGGTAGCACATGATCGCTCGAGTATATATTACTGTACATACGATGAGTTCATGAGTCTAGCTCATTCATTTGCATGGTACACATGTGTGCTTGTTTCAGGACGTGAACGTGGACGATAGCCTCGCCGGCATGACGACGCTGTCCGTGCACAATGAGGAGCAGACGGCAATGCTCCCCGTCAGCGTGGATGGCAGCAAGCCCAGCGGCCGGTACGTCCTCGTGGCGGGCCGCGCCCATGAGAAGGATGGCCTGCGGCAGACTATCACGACGGGCGTCGTGAAGCCTGGGGTCACGTACCGCGTGGCCGGGTGGATCAGCCTGGGCGCAGGCGCGGCGTGGGGGACGAGCCACCCGGTGCGCGTCAACCTTGGTGTCACTACGGACGATGATGAGAATGAGAGCCTGCAGGTGGAGTGTGGCGCGGTCTGCGCCGTGGCTGGCGGGTGGACGGAGATCATGGGCGCCTTCCGCCTCAGGACGGAGCCGCGCAGCGCCGCGGTTTACGTCCACGGCGCCCCCGCCGGCGTCGACATCAAGGTCATGGATGTCCGCGTCTTCCCGGTGGATCACAAGGCGCGCTTCAGGCAGCTCAAGGACAAGACTGACAAGGTGAGCATGCATCCACGTAACCACCTGCATGCATGCATACTTTTTTTTTTGGCATGGACGTGCATGCATCATACGAGCTCCGTTGATGCAGGCGCGCAAGAGGGACGTGATTCTGAAGCTGGGAAGGCAGACCGGAGCGGCGGCGTCCGTGCGCGTGGTGCAGTTGGACAACGCCTTCCCCTTCGGGTCATGCATCAACACGTCCGTCATCCAGAAGCCGGCCTTCCTCGACTTCTTCACCAACCACTTCGACTGGGCCGTCTTCGAGAACGAGCTCAAGTGGTACCACACCGAGGCGCAGCAGGGCCAGCTCAACTACGCCGACGCCGACGCGCTCCTCGCCTTCTGCGACCGCCTCGGCAAGAGCGTCCGCGGCCACTGCGTCTTCTGGTCCGTCGACGGCGACGTGCAGCAGTGGGTCAAGAACCTCGACAAGGACCAGCTCAGGTCCGCCGTCCAGAGCCGCCTCGAAGGCCTGGTGTCCCGCTACGCCGGCAAGTTCCCGCACTACGACGTCAACAACGAGATGCTGCACGGCCAATTCTTCCGGGACCGCCTCGGCGACGACCACGTGCCGGCGTTCATGTTCAAGGAGGTGGCGCGGCTGGACCCGGAGCCCGCGCTCTTCGTCAACGACTTCAACGTGGAGTGCGGCAACGACCCCAACGCGACCCCCGACAAGTACGCCGAGCAGGTCGCATGGCTGCAGAGCTGCGGCGCGGTGGTGCGCGGCATCGGACTGCAGGGCCACGTGAGCAACCCGATCGGTGAGGTCATCTGCGCCGCGCTCGACAGGCTCGCCACCACCGGCGTGCCCATCTGGTTCACGGAGCTGGACGTGTCCGAGCCCGACGTGAGCCTCCGCGCCAAGGACCTGGAGGTGGTGCTCCGGGAGGCATACGCGCACCCAGCGGTGGAGGGCGTCGTGTTCTGGGGGTTCATGCAGGGCACGATGTGGCGGCAGGACGCCTGGCTCGTCGACGCCGACGGCACCGTCAACGAAGCTGGCCAGATGTTCCTGAACCTCCAGAGGGAATGGAAGACGGACGTGCGAGGGAGCGCCGACGGCGATGGGAACTTCATGTTCAGGGGCTTCCACGGCAGATACTTCGTCGAGGTCACCACGGCGACGGGGTGTCGGATGCTCAAGACCTTCACGGTGGAGAAAGGGGACAGCACAACTCTCATGGTGGATTTGGGCGATGCCTGAGTGCCTGATGGTGGATCTATCTACACTTTTATACAAGTATATATAGAATAGATACTTACCCATCTGATTACATTTATGTTACATCGGTCATACGCTGATGTGATTAACATGTTAAGGAATAAAGTGCTCTATATTTACTGTATGAAACGATGAAAAAATAATATTTACTGTACGAAAATTATGTGGGTACGACTTTCTTTTCTTGAATACGCAAAGCTGCGTGTCTTTAAGAAGTAGAAATGAGTACAATTGAGGTACGACGCTTGAAACAACCACAAGATGGGGTAAACAACATGATGCCAAGAACAAAGAGGAATGAGATGCTTGGCCCAAACAAAAGCCACACCATAGCACAAAACTACCCTAGCAAAGAAAACGCCCTGAACCGAAGTGGTGTCCCAAATCTCAAAATTCATCACAGGGCACAACACGAGAAACAAAGACGACGCCTTCATGAAGGTAAAGAACGTCATGACGTTGCCGCCATCCGATCCGTGAAACCAGACCTGGGGTTTTTCCGGCACTTGAAGAGGGGCACGAAGAAAGGCCATGGCAACGTCTCCAGGATGGGGATGGCACCCGCTAGTGTAGCCGCTGCTAGCATCAGCAAGTCAAGCAGGGATTTCTTCCTGGCCTATGTCCGAACAATCCCAAAGCCGCCGGACAAGATCCATTGACGGGAATAGGTCGGAAGGTGGGGTCGCCACGTCATAAGGAGAGCTATGCCCGCCGCCGAGGGATGGCAACGAGGACCGCCGGGTGCACGAGCATTGGACCCGGCGGAGGAGAGGTGAAGCAAGGGGTGGCAGTCGTGGTCAGAGAGGCGACGACAAGGTGTAGAGAGCCCACACACGAGATGCGAGGGTTGTCGAAGCGTCAGCGACACATGTCTGGACTGAGGATGCCAGAGTCGCCAAGATGCCGGCGAGCCAAGAAACCGAAAAGGACGCAACGTTTTGAGCACCGGGGCTGAAGCTGCTACGGGAGAATGCTAGTGAGGCATGGACGCAGGAGAACATAGGCCCACGCCCATCGGTATCGAAGCAGACACGTTAGCATCCACCATGTGCACGACACCACGCTGCCAAAGACCGCAAGATCTACACTACAACCTAGCATAAGGATGCACGCCCAAATCGGGCCCACCTGCAGCACCATCACGCAGACTAGCCACCGGCACACCAAAGCAGCAGCCAGGGCTCACAGCATCGGCTAGCACCGGGCGGATGAGCGGCAAGAGGCGCCGACGCACGCGGGAGCACTCCGTCGTGGCCCCCAAGTATAGGACCGCCGCCCGAAATCACGCATGTCGCCACGAGTGAATGAGGAGGGAGGCACTACTGTGGAAGGAAGGGCAAGAGGAGGGAGGCGCTACCGCGGAAGGAATAGCTAGAGATGGCACTGCGGCCGACCAGGAGGAACGTCGGAAGACCTGGATTGGAGCTCGCCCCGCACCCAAGGCTCCCACACCGCGACGCCATTAGAAGGCAGGAGCGTCCCGCAGCCACCTTCCCTGGGCATGCGCGGGCTTCGCCGGCATCCCCTTCAGCGGCGGCGACGCGAGAGAGGCGTCTTGGAGCAGCGGCGACACGGCTTTGGGCCCCCCCATGTCGCCTGGGGTGGGCGGCACGGGGGTCGGGGTGTCTCCACCCGTTCACTTGTTCGGTATGACTTTTTTTTTGTCCGAAACTTGTACGTCTAGACACATGATATATGTTGTATGCTATGGCCGAGAAACTGTTTTTTGTCGCTAATCGTACCTGCGTCGGATGAAGTTTCATCGTACATATAGCATTGTTGTTCTATTTATATGCATCAACCAATGCATCCAAGTCCATCCAAAAAAAGACGATGCATCAAGAGGGTGTCTCCTTTAATCGACGCATCACGTGTACAAGTCCAATGACCTTTATAACCTGATGCATCTCTACTCCTAACGTCTCAGTTGGTAGGCTGCGTTTCGGCTTTATTTTTGTCCCACAATTTTCGTCCGGTTTCTTTTCGCTGGTTTTTTTTGCCGGTTTTTTTGTCCCCTCCCCCCACCCCACCCCACGCACGAACCGCTCCCCTCCCTCTCCTCACGCGAGCGGATCCTCTCTCTGGTACCCTCGCACGCGCTAGGGTTCCTGCGCCGCCGCGAGCTCGTCGACCAGCCCAACGTCCTGCTACTCCGCGCCTCGTTTCCCTCGTCACTCGCCTTCGGACTCCTCGCTAGCCTCAGGCGATCCATCGCTTGTCTGCAAGCCAAGCCGCTGCCTCTCCGCCGAGAAAGAGGGCTCCCGATCTCCGCCGTGGTCGACCAACAGCTCATCTCGCCTGCTCTGTCGCCTCGTCACGCGTGCTGTCTGCTCCGCTGCCTCGCCGCCTGCTCCGTCGCCTTGCCACGCGCCGGCCGCCTTCTCCCCCTCGTCTCGCTGATTCTCTCCGTCCGCACTAGGAGATCAAGAGGGAAGGGATCCCCTTTTCTGCAAAGCTCGTGCCTTGCCGGCTTCGACGGCGGCGCTCGATGACCCGCTCCTCGTCCTCGAGCACCTCCTCCAGACCTCGAGCTCCGGCGGCGGCGGCGTGGGAAAGACGACCAGGGCATGGGGAACACAAAGACTTGCTCCACACACATGCCACTGCCACGTGCTTGTCTTGCTCCTTGAGTTGGCGGGCTGATGATGGAGGATCTACACTCTTCGCTGCACTGGCGCCGTCGCTGCCGCTTCTGCTTCTGCTCCCCGCTCGCCCACGGCGAAGGCTGTCTTCTGAATTTACAGGTGATGTCTGTCTGTTGAAGCAAGCAGGTGAGCTGATTTTGTGCAGAGATTGGTTTGTGCAGCGATTGGAGGAGGAATGGAGTATTGCATAGGATTGGATGTTGCTTCCATTGGTGCAGGTGAACATACAGTATACATTCAGTTAGCCTTGCACTTTGTATGCTTTCAGTATTGGTGAACATACAGTAGATAAACATACAATATAAATTCAGTATGAACAGTACTGGTGATAATTGAATTCAGATGGGAACATCCTCAGGCCCCTGTTCTTATTCTTATTCTGAAAATTTATTCTTTACACTTTATTCTTTGGTTACTTCAAGTGAGTAACTACAATAACTTCAAGTGGGTAACTCCATTTTCTGATTTCTTTTTACACATTAACCATGATATTTGTTCCTCTGTTCTGGTCATAATGATAATCTGATTACTGAACCCTTAATCATTCTCATAATCTGAATGCAACAAGAGCATCCAAAATCTGGAGCAAACAATGTTTGAAATTTTCCAAACTTCTGTTGAAAAGTTAACTGAATTTTTTGTATCAACATTGCAACATTTCAGCATGACAACTCAACTCAACTCAATTCAGTAAATTAAATGGCATATTGCAATATTTACAAATATTCAGTTAACTTCTATTAACATTCAGTTAACTGAAGAACATGTTTATCCAGACCAAGAACATTCAGTTAACTTCTTTGACATTGGAGGTGAACACATTCAGTTAACTTTTTTGCAACATTTATGCAGAATACATGATCAATTGCGTTTGAAATTAATGAACAAGCGCAATTTGCAGAAATTGGAGCCCGGGTTCTTCCTCTCACCGGCAGCAGCACGAGCAGGGGATTAGTGCTTGAAATTAGGGTCTTCTGAATGTTGTTTCCTTGTTGCTGAAGATAGGTGACTCTGAGGAATGTAGGTAGGCTGGCTATGTCGCCGAGGTTGAGAGGGAGAGCCCACCACCTTTTCTGATTAATGTTGTTTAGGTTTAGAGATGGTCCTAAATCCCTACCAAAAATCTAATGTTATCTCACCTAAAAGAAAAGCATCCTAATCTAATGTTATCTCTGATTTCTTTTGCAAATGTTACTGTTCGTAATTCCCGAGCTTGTGTAACGTCTTTGTTTTATTGTTGTCCATTGTGAGTATTCTTATGCATGATTGCTTCTTCAGACTGCAAATGTAGCTGGTGCACTCCGGGAGGCGAAGAATAAAATTGAGAAGAAGTTGGATGATCTTACTTTGTAAGACTTACTCTCGAAAGGAGAATGCGGGTATATTTTTCTCTGTCTTCAGTGCTTTTATGTTTATTGTGGTCCCTTTATTTTCGATGTGCTACCCTGCATGTCGTAGTTTGAGACAGTTCTACTTGTTCCTGCCAGTATAAGGACAAATACAATTTCGCCTACGAAACTTCCATTCTTTCCCTGTTCTGTTTGTGTAGATTTTCTTCTTATATAAGATACACATAATCTTTTTTTGTTACAAGCAAATTAGATTGGTCTTCTGTATGTTCAAATGTATCCATAATTTTTTCATTTTTATATGCACGTACCAATCTTGGTCTTCTGTATGCAGGGTACACTCCTGATGGCTGATGATGTTTCACAACCTCTTCTGCAGATTTTCAGAATACCGACGGAAATATTGCGTTGGAACGATCCCGGGTCAGCGGGGGCGGCCAAACTAGGTGGCAAATGCGGTGCACAAGTTGAGGAGCGAAGGTAAAGAGGAAAGGCCACAACAACCTGAGCAGCGGCGAGGGGATGGAGCAGCGGCTGCGCAGCTGCGTCGACCCGAGCAGTTGCGAGAGCGAATGAAGCTGCGGTTGCACAGACAAGCTTGTGGAGGTGTCAGTATGCATGCATGCGTCCCTGATTTGGAGCACGCCTCTGGCCTGGTAGGATTCTCGCTCTGCCCCGACCTCAAGGGTGTTCGTCTATCTGTGTCGTGCTCGGGACGATGCACTAATGCAGGTGTGGTTCTTCAGCTTTTCTTTGTCTTTTTGTTGGTATGTATATCTCCGAATCTTGTGAGCCGTGATTTTCATGCTGCCATGTATGCCATTGTGTCCTGTATAATGATTCTTCTTATTATTTTTGAATGGCATAATTATTCTTATTGAGGCACTGCCGCTGCCTATTTTGCTTATAGTAACATACTAATTAATACAGGGAGAGAGTACGATTTTTTAACACAATCTGCAGTACCCGTGAGCCTGCCCATAGGTAGATATGGATACATTTTGTAGCTTCCATTCTTGTTTTCTCTCATTGAAATTATGAATTTGGAAACTAATCATGGAGTGTCTAGATTGTCTGCTATATTACCAAGTGCGCTGAAGGAAAAGCTGCTGCCACCGTTGATGACCACTCTAGGTGATATAATTCATATTTGCTTTGTTGTTTCAGTAACTTCCTGTAGCATATTGGTTCCATCTTTTTTTTGCATCATGGTACATTATTCTCATCTTGATATATATAATTTGGTCAACTGAAGATTTGAGTGCAGGGTAGAATTCTTGGTTGATTTTAGAATTTCGTTGTTGATTACTTGGCCAACAGACTTCTATGAAATTCAAGGCGTCATTTAGTGTACTGTATGTCATATTTGTCTTATTTCTATACTCACAATATTTCGGCATCGTCTGAACAAATGATGCTAAATTGATATAATCATTTTGGATCAGTGTCATCTTCTCAATGCTGAACAGCCAAAATATATACAGGTGAGCAGTTCACCGCACATGCTCATATGTCATATTTATGTACTGTTTAACATGGCAAAAATTGGTCAAACGTTTAAATATTTCTACTGTTTAACACAGCCAAAGTATATACATAATGATCAGTCCTCCGCTGCACATTAGATCCAGCCTCCCTCCCTTGACACCATTCTTCTTACTTATTATTATTTCTTTTAAAAATATCTTTAGTTTTATTTTCTAGCTACTTCAATTCATTCGTATATGGTTAGTTCCATCGCACTACGAGGATGATCCATGGCTGGTCGCGGACGATCACCTGCGAGGACGATTCATGGCCGGTTGGGGATGGTCAGTTCCATCACACTGCGAGGAGATGATTCATGGCCGGTCGGGGATGGTCACCTGCGGTGAGCACGAGTACCTCCTCCATATCCTCCCTATACTAGCACCCTTGGCGATGAAAATGACAGCCAGGAGAATCCCTCCTTCACACCTCTTTTCCATCTCTATCAGATTGTCCTCTCCAGCAAGGTGTCTATGCATGAATCATATTTATGATTTCTTTGCATTTTTAACAATTAATATAGATTTTTGTACCCACAGCCCGAAGGCCAACCTTAATACTGGACCTCGAGAGGGGCATCTGGCCAACCATGCCGGAGGATGCAGAGGAGTTGTTTGGGAATGTTATCATCAAAGGACCCAAGAAGTAGCCCACCAAGGATGCATGGATCAACCACGCAAGTCCATTGTGAGTTTGATGCTTCTCATGTGTTCACTATGGTGCAATGAAGATCTGATGGGCAATGGTCTCATGACATTTCCTTTCTGAAAACTTAAATTTATAGCTTGCAATCCATCTGTGGCGAGGGTTTATGACAGACAAGCCAATAGATTTGGGGGTCCACTTCCCGCTGAAACAAATGTTCATTGCGGATAATACGAAGACGATGATTGGTACAATCAGGTGAATATATTAGAATTTTTATTCTTCTCTCTCCATGTCTATGTTTGTGCTTGATCAACTGTCCACTTAATGATTTTAGTTGTACAAAGTCCTAAGCTGGTCTCACTAGGTCGTACCCAGTGGCGGAGACAGGGGGGCCAGCAGGGGCCCTGGCCCCCCCCCCTAACACCATGATTTTGCGTGTAATTTGCTATGAACAGTGGCAAAATTAGTACTAATTTGCTGCTAAAAAACTATTTTTCAACACTTTGGCCCTCCCCAACCTGTTTTAGTAGCATTTTGCCTCCCTTATAGATATTTTCTGGCTCCGCCACTGGTTCGTACTCGTACCACACCGTGTGAAGGTTATGGGAAAGGTGGTTGAGCTTGATGCCACCGAGTTGGAGGTTATTGCTTTGGCGACGCCGAAGGCCGTTCACGCGAAGAGGAGATGTGCCTGGTGACGAGAAGTCTTAGACCACAGGTGAGTTTTGCTTCCTATCAGTTCAGCAGTGTGTGTACATGTTCAAAATTGTTGGCTATAAACACTTGAATTATCTCCAATCATGTACTTCAGTTTCTACCATCTTCCATATTTACCATGTTTTGTCACTTAAAAAATTTTACATAACTATTTTGTGTATGCATGCAAAATTCTGGTTTAGAAACTTAATGCAGAATTATGAACAAAATTATCATTCAGTATTACGAATTTACATTTATCATAAGAAATGGCAAACTCATAGGTATTTCAATCTAGAAATTACAATTCATGTTCAGGGAAGATGACAAGCTTCTAATTAGCGGTAACTTTATTCTGTTGAAACCGAAAGATATGGATGAGCCATGATAATGAGTGTTAGGGGGTTGGACGGCACGATGTAAAAAGATATCATTTTTACTAAATAACTTCATTTTCTGCAGAAACTTCCTTGCACTAAACTTAAAATATTGGCTTCTCCAGATGTACATAAGCTATTAGCTCTTAGCTCTATTTAATTCGACTCATATTTATGAAAGTCCTCTTTTGATCCCGAGTTCACAAGCTCCCTGATGAACAGTAAAATCCAAAAAAAATAGTTAAAGAATTCAAAAAATTCTGGATTTAAACATCGATGAAATTTTAACTTCCTGCAAATTTTGATGATGAAATAACATCGGTGGAGGTCTGGACAAAAAGAAAAAAATCGATGCTCCAAAATGCTTCCGAGAACAAATCTTTTGGAGCGTCGATTTTTTTTTGCCCAGAGCTACACGAATGTCGTGTCATCAAAAACATTTGCAAGAAGTAAAAACTTTCATAAATGTCTATAAAAAATTAGTTTTTTATTTTTTTACTGTGTTTTCGGATTTTACTGTTCATCAAGGAGCATGTCAGCTCGGGTTCAAATACTCCACGTCCTCATATTTATTCCTATTCTCCTTTTGTCATTTTTTACATCTAGGCATATAGTGTTTTGCTGTGTCTCAAAGTTTTACCTTTTTAATAGTGATATGTGTTTATATTTTGTGGATGTTTTTGTTGCTGGTATATATTCTCAAGTGATAATCATCATATCTTGTCAATCTCTATGTTATGAGAGGTATAAAAATATAATCGGATATAAATTTGATAGTATGCTACCTTGGCCAATATACTGCATCATGTGAATGTTTCTCGTTCTCAAAAGTGCACTATATCTGGCCTCTCTGGCCATGAAGGCTGCAAGGTTGCACCTTGGAGCTCAAAATTTGGTGTCTTCGCATTGAAGGATCCAATCCATCGACTTTGGAGTTTGAACATGTCACTTGTGATGGGGAGAGGAAGAGATGACTTGCATACACTCGACAATGAGTGTGTTAGCAGCGTGGTGGCTCGGGGCTGTACAAGTTGTAGTAGCTCCTTCCCTTATACATGTTTTGTTTTGATTGGAAGCACCTTATAATTTAGCTAATATATGGATTTCATTTACATCGTCTGTCCAAGTATGCGAGGCCCATGAGACGGGCATTAATCACTTCTCTTTTTTCTCAGTATTTTGATAGGGGACCTATGTATATGGAAGGAGTTAGTATCATGTAAATCGTGTCACCAATTTAAGGATCCTCATGTTTTCTTACTTTTCAACACTTATTTGTGATTTTGTTCACAAGTTTTCAATTTCATTATGTAGAATGAAGACAATATTTTTGTTGTATTTTTTGTCCATGTAGAGGATACAAGACATCATATTAAGTAATTAATTAATGAAATAATGAATTAACTTACATATGTGTATGTTTATGCCTCCCTCTTTGTCCCTCCCAGCGAGAGGGCGACGATAAGGACGGTTGTCTTCGGGTGTCCCCCAACGTGGTTGACGGGTTGGCGGTGTGAGGAAATGTGTGACTATGGAGGGAGCTCAATAATTGGGCTACAATGATAGGAATAAAAGATGTTATGGGAAGAGAGTGGTTGATTACAAATCAAGGGTTAGCTATGTTGCAGCGATTGTCCACACAGCTGAATTTCGGAGAGCCTATCGGCCGCCCGTTTGATGTTCAAACATGCCCAAATATAAGGGAGAAATGTCCAAACATGCCCAAATATATAAGGGAGAAATGAGCTTCGACCTTGAAGACAACTTCAGTCATTTGTTTAATTTATTTATACTAGTAAGCGTGCACGTGCAACGCACGATCTTACAGATCAATAAATTTAAAATTCTTTTAACATTACTTTATCCATATATGCACCTAATTGTGCATGCTTTTAGAAATGTTACCCTAACTATAAAGGTTGTTTACTAATATGAGTAAAAACCAACATAATAAAGGCCCACCCTAATTAAATACATATCAGCTCAATATGTTCTGTGTTCCAAGGAGTGTACAGGATGCATGTCTTCCTGCTTAGAATGTCTTTCCGTCAAAAAGAACATCGATCCCATCTTCAAGCTGCTCAATCGAACAATTATTCCCGGCCAAAAATACAAATACCTCAAACTTTTATGAATTCGTATTGGTGGCTAACTCTCAGGCCAAAGTCAAATTGTTGGTCAGGTGAGACTACAAGAAAAATGGTGTAAGCACACGGTTCGATCACATAGAAGCAAGTAACAGTTTGGTTCCTTACAAGTTAGGAGCCAGGATGCTCTCCTATGGTCCTTCCATACTGAGTTATTGTCGAGACACCACAGTGCAATAGTCCACTCTCCATACTTACAACAACTATGTAAATTCAAATGTACACATGAACAACAAGTATCTCAGATGTTTATAGTTTGTCAAATAATTTAGCAAGGGATGCAGGGCATTCTAAACCGATTGTCACATAGTGTGTGGCTGCATATCTTCAATCTCAGAGATCCTCACACCCAGTCTTGGAGCCAAGAAATCCTCACATGAACTAAAAAATCCCTCCTACTTGGAGATATCATGGAGTTATTAACAAGACTGCTACCACAGGATCTGAAGAGCCTTACCTTTGTGTGTGCGCATTGAGTTGTACATGTTTGATCTAAAATAAACATGAGAGGGTGCCATTACCAAAATAAGTAAATTTAATAAATAATAGCATTACAGCTTTCATGCAATTCCAGTGAGCTCCATGCTTCAATCATGGTGTGTAACAGGGCATACTAAATGATAATCATTAGTCTAACTTAACCAAATGAAAGAAAAGTTGTGATTTAAGTCTCTAAAATGGGTGCTCCTTACAATGGAATCATGTAACTTTACAAATGAGAAAATAGACTAAGGCTCTAGAGATGTAGACTATTCCATGAGATAAATACGATAAAACTTTGACAGCAGTAATGGAGCTGCATGAAATAATATAATGTTATTCAACTCATCAACCAACACAGTGTTGTTTAACTCTTTAGCAAAGCCATTATAATTAGTTACTGCTCTTTCGAGAACCTTGTAGCTGAGTTCATCATATTTATAGCAATACCTAATAAGCATCTACCAGATAAGCACAATACAGTGGCTCAAATTTTGTTCGTTCAATTAGGTATAAAATTCAAAGAAGAATATGTCTGCTGCTGCTTACCGAAATTTATTTGCATGCTTACTTATGGCAGGCAGAGATGTATATACATGTCCCGCAGAGTCATTGTTATTCTTTGAAGGCGAAATCGTAGTACCTTAAGGCACCAGTGCAGCGGAGTAATTTGATACAGTTATGTTCAGAATCAGCATCCACACCCACCCAATTGGTATTTCTATCTTCACGGGATAGAGAATTGAGCTGACAGAGAGTAGAATTCAGAGAAGAAAGAGGGCAGCAGCTTCAGAGTTTCAGGGCAGGGGAGAAGAGCAGAGTCACAGGTTCAGAATCACAAGTTTTCCAAATGGCAAAAGGAAACCAATCTCACTTAATTAGAAGGGGATGACGCATAGGGTTGCACTCCAGTTCTGGTTCGTGGTGGCTAGAACAATCATCCTTGCAAGCAAGATATATCCTCACAAGAAGCCTATGACTGAAACCAAAGTGCAATGAAGAGAGACGAACCAAGTCAAATCAGCGGCGGTGCTAGGTTTCTGCAGCTGGCCAAGGCGATATCGGGTAGTCAAAGATGGTCGTGACCGTCCGTGTCCGTAAGCTATTGGACATAATGAACAATAGGTTGCTCCCCTAAAAGAAACTGAAAATTAAAAATAGGTTACCAAATACAGTCGGACTTGCCAAATAAACATGCGAAATCAAATCACACGCTTGCGAATTGTAAGCTCATGCTATTTTTCAATCAAGTACATCTGGCATAATTAGTGTAGCTGGGTTTACAACTGGACAAGATAGACAATATAAGCTGACAGGCCATGCATTACAAATTTAACCAAAATTTCAAAAATAGGTAACTTCACAATAGCAGTATATACAGCCAGTGGGAATAAGCGTTGCAAGTCTAAGCGCAAACAAAAAGGGATGATGAAGTAACATGAGAAAACACTAATCAGAATTGTACATTGGAATCGCAACCGGAACCTTCCTGTGTTTAAGTTCCGAAAATTGTAAACTGTGTATCACAAAATTGTTTCATTCTGCAAAGGGGTCCAAACCGTGTACTCCCATCCACCCCTTGTTCAAAGACTGTCTGCTCATTTAAGACATGGATAGCAAGAAAGAAGACTAATTGGAGATGATTGAGCTTATCTCATTCCTCCCCAGCGTGAATGCCAACTATATTGGCATCGCTTCAACCTCAAGGTATGGATCTTCAGAGGGATTTGATACACCAGAACGTTTGAAAGCAAACACCCACGATTGTCTTATCCATAAATTTTCATGAATGTAGGATCAATAAAATTCAGTTAGCATGAACGATTTCCAAATGTACTTTTTAATGTTTCAAAAAAAAATCCAGAGAAGAAATCACCTCAGACGAACTTCAAACCAGAACAAAGATCTGGTGTTGCCGACAAGCTCCTGCGACCTACTCAATCCAGATCGTCGGCTCAAACCTGCTAATTCACATGAAGCTTATAGATAGAGTTTGAGTGCAGAGGATAACCATGGAGGCCGATGTGGGAGGCGCGAGAAGGTGATGCGCCCCGGTGGTAGAACAGACGGGACGAATCTCGGCTGGATCCGATAACCAAGGGAGGAGGGCCACGTGGTCGGTGGTGCCGTCCAGATCAGGGGCGTGCACGGCGAGACGGCGCCATCGCAGCTCGTCGTCGGTGTAGGTGAATGATGGAGACGTCGACTCTACCTCCTTTGGCCATCCGCTACGTGGGGAAGATGCATGATAGGACGGGTGGAAGGTGTTGTTGGCGTCGGGGATCGCTGTGGAAGAGGGCGGCGCACGGGTCTGTGACGCCCGGATAATTAGGCTATAGTAACCCCACATTAATGATGCCATGTCACCTCGGATTACTGTTGATAATCTCACGTTAGTTCGAAACGATTCATATTCAAAATTTGAATTTAAGTTAAACAATTAAAGTTTTCAAAACTCAAAACTAAATTGTTCCTAAGGTGTCTAATAATCCTTAGTAAATATTGGTGGATAAATTATCTTTTAATAAAATATTTAAATGCACTAAAGTAATAGAAATGACAGCCAAAAACAATTAATTAGATGCCTTTTATAAAGTTATAATAATAAAACTAAATTAGTAGTGTGCCAAAATAATTGTGGCAGTGGACTAATTAGTAACACTAATTTAGGTGCTGACTGGGTATTTTATAAAACTAAAATAAAAGAAACTTTAAACGAAAACATTAAAGAAAATAAGTAAAAAAAAAGAAAAAAAAAGAAAGAAAGAAAAACAAACCCCCCCCCATCACTGGGCTTCGGCCCAGCAGGCCACCAGCCCAACTGGGCAAAGGCCAACCGACCGGCCCACCCTACCCCTGCTTAACCCCCACTCCCACCGAACCCTAGCCCATATCCCCCACTCTCCCCCCCCCTCGGTCCACTCCCTCCCGATCCGATCTGGATCGGGATCCCGTTGACGCCGCCGCCGACCCCCGCGGCCACTATGCCGGAGCTGCCACCGTCTCCCTCCGCCTCGACCCTCCCCCCCACTCGCTTTCTCCCTCTCCCCCCGATCCAATCGGGATCGGGCCCGACGGCCTCCCCAAGCCACGCGGCGCCCGCCCGTCGCCGTCCACCGCACCGGAGCCACCTAGCGCCCGACCCCCCCCTTGCTGCGATGGAGCTCCACCCCGCCGGCGTGCCAGTCGCCTGAGGTCTCCGCCGACGGCGCCGTCGCCCCGTCGTCCTCGTCTCCTCCTCGCCTCGATGCCGCGCGGGACGCCTCCGCCACGGCCACCTCGTCGTCACCCCGTCGCGCCAGCCCCGACTCCTCCTCGAGCAGGCTTTGCTCAACTACAGGGCTCGGTGAGCCCCGTCCTCTCCCTCTCTCCCTCGTTCTCTGACGCCGGCGCCGTCCACCGCGTACCGACCGCGCTCGGCCCTGTGCCTCGCCATGGTCCTCCGCCCCCTTTGAACACCCCCCCCCCCGCTGCCGTCCCACGACCGCTGTGACTTACCGCCCGTCCGCGCTCACCGCGGCCCCGCATCCGTTCCCCGGCCACCCCTGCCGGCCACCGCCCCACTGCCCTGGCCGGCGCCCCACTACGACCCCGGTTGGCCCCGCTGCGCCTTTGGTCAGCCCTCTGTCGATCTGGGCGAGCGCCGTATTGGGCTGGCGCCCAGCGCCCGTCGCCCGCAACCGTTTGGCCCCTGGGGCCTATGACAGATGGGCCCCACGCCCATAATGTTTTATAAAAAAAAGGAATTAAAAATAATATATAAAAATAAATAAAACAATAATTAAAATAAAAATAAATTTAATTAATTAATTAATTAACTAAATTAATTAAGTGAATTAACCTTAATTAATTAATCTAATTAACCTGTTAGCTTAATTAAACAGTAATTAGTTTAGCTAAATCCTAATTAACCTAACAGAGTATGGCAGGTGGATCCCATTGGACCCACGCGTCAGTTTGACCTAGTCAACCCCTGTTGACTGCTGATGTCAGCATGACATCATGCTGATGTCATAAATGCATTTTCGAAATTAATTAAATAATTAATAAAATTCCAGAAATTAATAAAATCTTTAGAAAATCATATCTTTTAATCCGTAACTCGGATTAAAATAATTTCAACATGAAAGTTGCTCAGAACGACGAGACGATTCCGGATACGCAACCCGTTCGTCCGCCACACCCTCCTAACCTATCAAACTCGCAACTTTCCCCCCCTCCGGCTCCTTTGCCCGAAAACGCGAAACACCGGGGATACTTTCCCGGATGTTCCCCCCCTTCACCGGTATCACCTCCTACTGCGTTAGGTCACCTCTAGCACCGCGTGTTGCCATGTTACGCTTTGTGATGCTTTGATTGCTCTGTTATTTATTGTGTTCCCCCTCCGTTACTTCTTTCCGGTAGACACCGAGACCGGCGCCGCTGCTGGGTGCCCCGATCGACTACGTTGTTGACGACCCCTCCTTCTTGTCTGAGCAACCAGGCAAGCCCCCCCCTTGATCACCAGATATCGCCTACTCTTCTCTATACTGCTTGCATTAGAGTAGTGTAGCATGTTACTGCTTTCCGTTAATCCTATTCTGATGCATAGCCTGTCATTGCTGCTACAGTCATTGATACCTTACCTGCAATCCTAAATGCTTAGTATAGGATGTTAGTTTATCATCATTGGCCCTACATCCTTGTCAGTCTGCCTTGCTATACTATCGGGCCGTGATCACTTGGGAGGTGATCACGGGTATATACTATACATACATACATACTATACAGATGGTGACTAAAGTCGGGTCAGCTCATTGAGTACCTGCAAGTGGTTCTGACGAGGGGGCTGAAAGGACAGGTGGCTCCATCCCGGTAGAGGTGGGCCTGGGTTCCCGACGGCCCTCGACTGTTACTTTGTGGCGGAGCGACAGGGCAGGTTGAGACCACCTAGGAGACAGGTGGGCCTGGCCCTGTTCGGCGTTCGCGGATACTTAACACGCTTAACGAGATCTTGGTATTTGATCTGAGTCTGGCTACGAGCCTATACGCACTAACCATCTACGTGGGAGTAGTTATGGGTATCCCGACGTCGTGGTATCAGCCGAAGCACTTCAGACGTCAGCGACGGAGCGGCGCGCGCCGGATTGGAACGTAAGCCTGCTCTTGTATTAAGGGGGCTAGTTCTGCTTTCGGCCGCGTACGCAACGTGCAGGTGTGCTATGGGCGATGGGCCCAGACCCCTGTGCGCTTAGGTTTAGACCGGCGTGCTGGCCTCTCTGTTTTGCCTAGGTGGGGCTGCGACGTGTTGATCTTCCGAGGTCGGGCATGACCCAGGAAAGTGTGTCCGGTCAAATGGGATCGAGCGTGTTGGGTTATGTGGTGCACCCCTGCAGGGAAGTTAATCTATTCGAATAGCCGTGATCTTCGGTAACAGGACGACTTGGAGTTGTACCTTGACCTTATGACAACTAGAACCGGACACTTAATAAAACACACCCTTCCAAGTGCCAGATACAACCGGTGGTCGCTCTACCTCAGGGATATGAGGAGGGGATCGTCGGGTAGGATTATGCTATGAGATGTTACTTGGAGATGCTACTTGGAGGACTTCAATCTACTCTCTTATACTTGATGCAAGACGAAGGTGACCAGAAGCGTAGTCTTCGACAGGATTAGTTATCCCCCTCTTATTCTGGCTTTCCGCAGTTCAGTCCACTGATATGGCCCCTTTACACATATACCCATGCATATGTAGTGTAGTTCCTTGCTTGCGAGTACTTTGGATGAGTACTCACGGTTGCTTTCTCCCCCCTTTTCTCCCCCTTTCCTTTCTTTCTGGTTGTCGCAACCAGATGCTGGAGTCCAGGAGTCAGACGCCACCGTCGACGATGACCCCTACTACACCGGAGGTGCCTTCTACTACGTGCTGCCCGCCGCCGACGACCTGGAGTAGTTAGGAGGATCCCAGGCAGGAGGCCTGCGCCTCTTTCGATCTGTATCCCAGTTTGTGCTAGCCTTCTTAAGGCAAACTTGTTTAACTTATGTCTGTACTCAGATATTGTTACTTCCGCTGACTCGTCTATGATCGAGCACTTGTATTCGAGCCCTCGAGGCCCCTGGCTTGTATTATGATGCTTGTATGACTTATTTTATTTGTAGAGTTGTGTTGTGATATCTTCCCGTGAGTCCCTGATCTTGATCGTACACATTTGCGTGCATGATTAGTGTACGATTGAATCGGGGGCGTCACAAGTTGGTATCAGAGCCGACTGCCTGTAGGAATCCCCTTTCCAACTCCTTGGCCGAAGTTGAGTCTAGACATTGCAAAACTTTTACTAACATGGCTGTGTGCCTTACGGGCACACGTCGCCATCGGGTGGTATTAGGATCTTTTACTCCTCGATCTTTACTCTGGGATTCTGAACTCTCTTCTATTCGGGTTAAACGATTTTGCTAAAAACAAAACTAACTTTAGGTTTTCGCGAGTACTTTCTCCCGGAGAGCCCCTCACTTCAGATGATCGTCTGTTAACCAGAAGAATTCGGAGATACTCTCTGATGTTCTCTCGAGACTTTGTGCCCATCACTTTTGCTATTCCTGACCACCGATAAATCCGTATGGATAACTACTTACACTTGCCATTCATACGATCATCCCCCATTGATCTTGTTATTACAAGATACCCCGAAGTTTTCTCTATTGTTCCGAGAATACTTTGTGCCTACTGCCTAGTAGTTCCTTGCCACTTGAATACCCCTTCAAATAAATCCTCGCACTTGTCGAGTATCCGCTCAACCCCAGTTGTTCATATGTGTCACAAAAGTCTTCAAAATACAATTCGATCTTCCGAAAATCCTCTGGAGCCTTTGGCTCTTGAAATTCTTGCTTGCTTGCATTATGGTTAATCCCATAAGTCTCGTAGTCATATTGACATTCCTTGTCATTATCATTTTGAGTCTGTTGACTCAATATGTTTGCGAATACCCGCAATCATCATTGATCCTTATAAATTACCTTTCTGGCTGAGATGCCATTCTTTTAACGGGAATTGGTTCTCGACCAATCCAATTGTGTTGATTGTACCCTAAGGCTATTCAACTTATCCACCCCTAATCAGAGCATTGCTTCTGATCCTTCGTTTTGGAAATCATAATTCCTTTGCATTTAAGCTGTAAATTATTCAGATGCTTCCATAACCTGTTGCATCTGCATTCCTTCCTCTTCTGGTTGGGTATCGATACTCATATCGGATCCTTTGTGGACCATCAGGTCCTTTGTTGGATTGTTATCCGACAATGACCTTCACACTTGATCACTTTGTGAGTTCTTCCCCTGATACATAATACCTTTGTTAAGTTGTATCCTCTGCTTGGCCAACCATGCTCTGCTTTCGAGCTGGTGGCATTTACTACTGAAGCTTGTGGTATATGTTTCCATGATACCCTGACGGGTTGAACCTATGCCTTCCTTTATATGTGTGAACTCGGAAGTTTTCACTAGTCATACTCATCTGGTATTTCACCAGGTAAAACTTTCAACACTAATGCCTTTATCAAAGCGAGAAGTGAATGGAAGGTTATACATTGAAGAAGTGGGAGTCGACCTTGAACTTTGTGTTCATGCCCATGGACACGATGTATATCTTATCATTAAAGCTTCTCTTAAATGAATTATTCCTTCGGTATAAGTTCATCTTATATCTAGGATCTGGCCTTTTGCAATCGTGGTTCCGACCATGTTCTCTTTTAAATACCATTTCTCGTGCAAGTTTTAGCACTTGTCTTCTGTAGAGCAATAACCCCCGTCCAACCTCTACTTTGATATGTCATCGAGTATTACCCCTGGTATCTCGAGATTATCATGGAACTGCATAACTTCTTATGAGCTCTTCATCAAGTACTACCTTCCCACTGATTCCAATTTTTCACGGGCTCTGAGTTATTAAACACTCAAAGACACCGATAAATGAACCGAGACCGCACTACGGTTCAACAACTCTTCAGTAAGCTTCTATAAGTACGAGTTTGTACCCGATCACGCCATTCCTAGCCTGTTTGGCTATATCATTGTCGTGACGATTCTAACGGTGCTACCTGGTCCTTATTCTCGGAGCACCAATTTTCGACGATGAACTAACCTTACGTCGATTTTCCTCGTCATATCCTTTCACCTTAACCAACAAGCTTGAGTTCGAGTTTGTGTCGTACCCTTGGTTCCTATAACCTTTCACTTCATCATTACTTTGACTTGATGTCGTCGCCGATCGATTACATCTTCATGAACTCTAGCGACAAAGGTTTCGAGATCGTCAACATTCTGAGCTCATCCAGGATATCAATTGGATTCATGATGAGAAATACCATCCTTGCCTCGATGAATTGTATTATCATCGACCACTTTATTGCCTTCCCACCAACACAAGCTTGTTCATGTTTGGTGTTATACCTTGAGTTCCTTGCTGTCCAGCAATTGATCTTCCTTACCTCGGAAGTATTACCATCACTTTTTGTCAAGAAATGTGGTGAGAATTTCACCACCTCTTAATAATTCTTGATATCTTAATACTTCTTGCCATCTTCGTTCATTCCTTGGTCCCCGTATTGTTTTCAACCGGAATACCGACAATGGAGCTATGACGTGTGAATTCAAAACTTCTAGCAACCCTATTGCTTTGAAGTGAATGGGCGATAGTTCATTCTAAGTCCTTCGCTAATTGAATCACCATTCTAACATTGGTCGTGCAACCCAACCCGTACTTCGGGCGCACCCTTCAACCAATGTTTAATTGTGTATGTTTTCCTCGAGCATACTTCCTTATATCAGTTGATCTGACAAATGTTATCTCCTTGTTCACTTAATGGTGGAAATCCATCTTTTGGGAATATCGGTGAATTGTCGTTGAGTTCACCAGACACCTCCTTGTCCTCTCCTTGGTTTAATGGTGAACTATTGCTTCAGAAACCCGCTCCCATAGTTCATTTCCCGAGAAGCTTGCAATGCCATTTCAACGATTTGTGTTGCGCCTTTTCTTCTCGGACATCCTGAGTCTCAGGTATCCTGACACCAATCGGATCTGAATCTCGGTCAGATATGATGGTTAGGACAACTTTCCAAGAGTTATGATGTTGATCCTTTGATGACCCGGTAACATGATGTCATGCCTAGCACCCCCCCCCCCCCCCCCCCGGCTGGAGGACCTATCATTATAGATTCCTTTTCAGCAAGGTTATCCATTCTTCCATGAGGAAATTGTAAGACTTATTCTACAAGTTATTCTTGATGGATCCTTCGTGTTTCCAAAGTCTGATCTTCACCTGAAGACCATGTCACTGCTATCTCGAAGCATGTCAATGGTACTCCGATTTTCAACAGGCACGTTTGAAGCACGATGCTATATTTAATTATCAATTATCCTAACACCGTTGTATGAGTAATATCATGAGATTCCTCCCCCCTTACCTAAATGGTTTTCTACTTTATATCCTGTCATGGATATCTTGCTCTGCTTGTCCTTGGGAAGGATATACCCTCGAAATATGTGTTTAAACATATTTTCCTTTCCATTGTTCTGTTTAATCTGATGATCATATTTTCCTTCCATTGGTTTGTTTAAACCTTATTGTGATCTATATAATATAAGCAGTAATATCCCTGCTCAAGTAAACACCTCGGTGTGCCATCTTGTCTGGTGTAACCCTGTTACTATTGTTGATGACATTCCGGTAGCCACCGATGGACGAGAACTTTGCCTATTGGTCCGCCTCGTTCAACGAGAAGGAATTGGTTCTCTTCGTCCCTCGCCCTTGGTATCGATGTTTTTGCCGACATATCTGACAGGCTAACCTTTGACACGCCTTACTATCATGACCGTGCAAAATGTCGGCCCCCTTCCTACTTTCAACCACATGGTGGGCCCATAACCCACAGTTCCACAGGATCGAAACCTGACTCTCCTGCACCCCCCCTTCCCAAGGTTGTTCCTCGCGTGCGGCCTCGTATGTAATTCACGGGCCACCGTCCCAAGTGATCTATTTTGGTAGCAGACGCAATACTCAATCTCATTGCTCTGGACCCCTTTCGCATGTTGTTTCAGACATCGAACAATGGCCTATCCGTTTGAAACTTCTCATGGTACCTTCTTACTTTACTCTCGATATTTTCTTAAGTTCAATTCGAGAGTTACTTCCTACCCCATTCCCTGAGTTATGTACCAGATAGTCAACCTGGTAAGGCCCGCCCTTCCCGAGTCTTCCCCCCATATCTTTTCGTAAGTACGATGGAGTTCCTGAAAAAATGATGACAAGTTTATCATGATGCATCGGAATAAAGGATTCAAGACACCAGCGAAAGGGATTAACTTCTTTGAGAAGATCCGTTAGAATATCGTAACCAGAACTTTCCCCTTACCCCCTCTTAAATCTCGGGACGAGATTTCTTGTAGTGGAGGAGAATTGTGACGCCCGGATAATTAGGCTATAGTAACCCCACATTAATGATGCCATGTCACCTCGGATTACTGTTGATAATCTCACGTTAGTTCGAAACGATTCATATTCAAAATTTGAATTTAAGTTAAACAATTAAAGTTTTCAAAACTCAAAACTAAATTGTTCCTAAGGTGTCTAATAATCCTTAGTAAATATTGGTGGATAAATTATCTTTTAATAAAATATTTAAATGCACTAAAGTAATAGAAATGACAGCCAAAAACAATTAATTAGATGCCTTTTATAAAGTTATAATAATAAAACTAAATTAGTAGTGTGCCAAAATAATTGTGGCAGTGGACTAATTAGTAACACTAATTTAGGTGCTGACTGGGTATTTTATAAAACTAAAATAAAAGAAACTTTAAATGAAAACATTAAAGAAAATAAGTAAAAAAAAAGAAAAAAAAGAAAGAAAGAAAAGCAAACCCCCCATCCACTGGGCTTCGGCCTAGCAGGCCACCAGCCCAACTGGGCAAAGGCCAACCGATCGGCCCACCCTACCCCTGCTTAACCCCCCACTCCCACCGAACCCTAGCCCATATCCCCCCACTCCCCCCCCCGCTCGGTCCACTCCCTCCCGATCCGATCTGGATCGGGATCCCGTTGACGCCGCCGCCGACCCCCGCGGCCACTACGCCGGAGCTGCCACCGTCTCCCTCCGCCTCGACCCTCCCCCCACTCGCTTTCTCCCTCTCCCCCCGATCCAATCGGGATCGGGCCCGACGGCCTCCCCAAGCCACGCGGCGCCCGCCCGTCGCCGTCCACCGCACCGGAGCCACCTAGCGCCCGACCCCCCCCCCTTGCTGCGATGGAGCTCCACCCCGCCGGCGTGCCAGTCGCCTGAGGTCTCCGCCGACGGCGCCGTCGCCCCGTCGTCCTCGTCTCCTCCTCGCCTCGATGCCGCGCGGGACGCCTCCGCCACGGCCACCTCGTCGTCACCCCCGTCGCGCCAGCCCCGACTCCTCCTCGAGCAGGCTTTGCTCAACTACAGGGCTCGGTGAGCCCCGTCCTCTCTCTCTCTCCCTCGTTCTCTGACGCCGGCGCCGTCCACCGCGTACCGACCGCGCTCGGCCCTGCGCCTCGCCATGGTCCTCCGCCCCCTTTGAACACCCCCCCGCTGCCGTCCCACGACCGCTGTGACTTACCGCCCGTCCGCGCTCACCGCGGCCCCGCATCCGTTCCCCGGCCACCCCTGCCGGCCACCGCCCCACTGCCCTGGCCGGCGCCCCACTACGACCCCGGTTGGCCCCGCTGCGCCTTTGGTCAGCCCTCTGTCGATCTGGGCGAGCGCCGTATCGGGCTGGCGCCCAGCGCCCGTCGCCCGCAACCGTTTGGCCCCTGGGGCCTATGACAGATGGGCCCCACGCCCATAATGTTTTATAAAAAAAAAGGAATTAAAAATAATATATAAAAATAAATAAAACAATAATTAAAATAAAAATAAATTTAATTAATTAATTAATTA
This sequence comes from Triticum aestivum, assembly GCF_018294505.1. Classification (NCBI taxonomy): domain Eukaryota; kingdom Viridiplantae; phylum Streptophyta; class Magnoliopsida; order Poales; family Poaceae; genus Triticum; species Triticum aestivum. Next base: position 624,296,142 of record NC_057806.1, on the reverse strand, counting down.
ACTAAATTAATTAAGTGAATTAACCTTAATTAATTAATCTAATTAACCTGTTAGCTTAATTAAACAGTAATTAGTTTAGCTAAATCCTAATTAACCTAACAGAGTATGGCAGGTGGATCCCATTGGACCCACGCGTCAGTTTGACCTAGTCAACCCCTGTTGACTGCTGATGTCAGCATGACATCATGCTGATGTCATAAATGCATTTTCGAAATTAATTAAATAATTAATAAAATTCCAGAAATTAATAAAATCTTTAGAAAATCATATCTTTTAATCCGTAACTCGGATTAAAATAATTTCAACATGAAAGTTGCTCAGAACGACGAGACGATTCCGGATACGCAACCCGTTCGTCCGCCACACCCTCCTAACCTATCAAACTCGCAACTTTCCCCCCCTCCGGCTCCTTTGCCCGAAAACGCGAAACACCGGGGATACTTTCCCGGATGTTCCCCCCCCTTCACCGGTATCACCTCCTACTGCGTTAGGTCACCTCTAGCACCGCGTGTTGCCATGTTACGCTTTGTGATGCTTTGATTGCTCTGTTATTTATTGTGTTCCCCCTCCGTTACTTCTTTCCGGTAGACACCGAGACCGGCGCCGCTGCTGGGTGCCCCGATCGACTACGTTGTTGACGACCCCTCCTTCTTGTCTGAGCAACCAGGCAAGCCCCCCCCCCTTGATCACCAGATATCGCCTACTCTTCTCTATACTGCTTGCATTAGAGTAGTGTAGCATGTTACTGCTTTCCGTTAATCCTATTCTGATGCATAGCCTGTCATTGCTGCTACAGTCATTGATACCTTACCTGCAATCCTAAATGCTTAGTATAGGATGCTAGTTTATCATCATTGGCCCTACATCCTTGTCAGTCTGCCTTGCTATACTATCGGGCCGTGATCACTTGGGAGGTGATCACGGGTATATACTATACATACATACATACTATACAGATGGTGACTAAAGTCGGGTCAGCTCATTGAGTACCCGCAAGTGGTTCTGACGAGGGGGCTGAAAGGACAGGTGGCTCCATCCCGGTAGAGGTGGGCCTGGGTTCCCGACGGCCCTCGACTGTTACTTTGTGGCGGAGCGACAGGGCAGGTTGAGACCACCTAGGAGACAGGTGGGCCTGGCCCTGTTCGGCTTTCGCGGATACTTAACACGCTTAACGAGATCTTGGTATTTGATCTGAGTCTGGCTACGAGCCTATACGCACTAACCATCTACGTGGGAGTAGTTATGGGTATCCCGACGTCGTGGTATCAGCCGAAGCACTTCAGACGTCAGCGACGGAGCGGCGCGCGCCGGATTGGAACGTAAGCCTGCTCTTGTATTAAGGGGGCTAGTTCTGCTTTCGGCCGCGTACGCAACGTGCAGGTGTGCTATGGGCGATGGGCCCAGACCCCTGTGCGCTTAGGTTTAGACCGGCGTGCTGGCCTCTCTGTTTTGCCTAGGTGGGGCTGCGACGTGTTGATCTTCCGAGGCCGGGCATGACCCAGGAAAGTGTGTCCGGCCAAATGGGATCGAGCGTGTTGGGTTATGTGGTGCACCCCTGCAGGGAAGTTAATCTATTCGAATAGCCGTGATCTTCGGTAACAGGACGACTTGGAGTTGTACCTTGACCTTATGACAAATAGAACCGGACACTTAATAAAACACACCCTTCCAAGTGCCAGATACAACCGGTGGTCGCTCTACCTCAGGGATATGAGGAGGGGATCGCCGGGTAGGATTATGCTATGAGATGTTACTTGGAGATGCTACTTGGAGGACTTCAATCTACTCTCTTATACTTGATGCAAGACGAAGGTGACCAGAAGCATAGTCTTCGACAGGATTAGTTATCCCCCTCTTATTCTGGCATTCTGCAGTTCAGTCCACTGATATGGCCCCTTTACACATATACCCATGCATATGTAGTGTAGTTCCTTGCTTGCGAGTACTTTGGATGAGTACTCACGGTTGCTTTCTCCCCCCTTTTCTCCCCCTTTCCTTTCTTTCTGGTTGTCGCAACCAGATGCTGGAGTCCAGGAGTCAGACGCCACCGTCGACGACGACCCCTACTACACCGGAGGTGCCTTCTACTATGTGTTGCCCGCCGACGACGACCTGGAGTAGTTAGGAGGATCCCAGGCAGGAGGCCTGCGCCTCTTTCGATCTGTATCCCAGTTTGTGCTAGCCTTCTTAAGGCAAACTTGTTTAACTTATGTCTGTACTCAGATATTGTTGCTTCCGCTGACTCGTCTATGATCGAGCACTTGTATTCGAGCCCTCGAGGCCCCTGGCTTGTATTATGATGCTTGTATGACTTATTTTATTTGTAGAGTTGTGTTGTGATATCTTCCCGTGAGTCCCTGATCTTGATCGTACACATTTGCGTGCATGATTAGTGTACGATTGAATCGGGGGCGTCACAGGATCGATCCTTCAGCGGCGTCGGTGGCGGAGGAAGAGGAGGATCCGGTGGCAGCGCTGTAGGCTGCGTAAGGCAGGCGGCGTGGGTAGTGGGGGATGTTGTTTTGAGCAAGGCATCACACAAATTGAGGGGATTGCGATCAGCTTCCTTTTCGCATGCCTCGCGCGTGATTGTAGGGGCTGCGGACGTGAGTGCTTCGTATTTTCCTCAATGGAGCACGGTCAGTTAATCTCCATCTCCTCTTCATCTCCATCTCCACTACTATTAAACAATCAAACAAGAACTTTTTTAAGTGCACCCAGCAAATCTCCATCTCCATCTCCACTACTATTAAACAATCAAACAAGAACTTTCTTAAGTGCACCCAGCAAATTGTCCACAACACCGCACGGACCGATCAGCACCACACGATTAGTCCCACAAATCTCAATCTAACAGCCATGATTGATCTAATAACTCTATGAGGTGGACTTAGCAATTTTCAATGACTGACCATACTCCACCCACGGAGGAATATTCTGCCAACCAGTCCTGCGCCCCCCTGTAATCACGCAATTCTGATCGCTAGCTAAGGAAACATAATGAAATCGGGTGCCCCATCTCTTCTCGCCCCTGCCTCCTCGCACCTATTGCCGCCGCCCTCCCTAAAATAAAACCCACACGGCTGGCGGCGCACGGCCCTCCTCCCTCGAGCAGCGGCAGCGGAGCGGGGTGCACCGAGCTTGACCTACGTCGATGGGACGTTGTGGTCCCTCTCCTCCATCGAGCAGCGGCCGCGGCGCGGGATGCAGTGGGCTCGGCCTTCGTCGACGGCTGCGGGGTCCCGTTCCTCCCTCGACCATCGGCGGCAGCGCGGGACGCAGCGGGCTCGGCCTTTGTCGTCGGCGGCGGGGTCCCTTTCCTCCCTCGACCATCGGCGGCAGCGCAGGACACAACGGGCGGCCAGGGACGCGGCGCTGGGTGCGGGGCGTGGCTGCATGGTGGAGGGCGCGTGCGTGAAGGCGACGCGTTCCGTACTGCCATCGTCATGCTCCTTGATACGAGCTCCTCCTTCCTCCCTCTGGACATGCCCAGCACCATCCCATGCCCTCAGCCCGCTGGCCAGAGAAAGGTTAGTAGCTTCATACGTTTTTTCCTTTGAAGCAGATAGAAGATTAAAATTATCTTGCGCACTATACCATCCCGTGGAATGAGCTGGGATCCTTGCGCTGGGCATAGGCATTCTTTTTGTTGATTCATGGCTCAGATCTAGCATAAATAGAATAATCCCCAAAAGAAAAATCTGACCACGAAGTGTTTGTGTTTATGCTTACAAAGCTTTTCATTCTCTATTTTGATAGTCTGAGCATTCCAATTGAGGAGAAATCCGTTAATGCCCTGAGCGAAGCGATTCTATGCACCTATAAAGTTGAATGAATCAACCAAAAAATTACGTCCTAGACAAACAAAAAATTAGGCAGAGAAATCACCTAAATAGCAGCCATGGGTTGTTGAGGTGGGGTGGCGCGGCCTCGATCCAATGCAAGCACGCGGCTCATAGATGGCCAAGAGCAGGGCAGGTAAGGAAATGCATGCTTACCCTTTAGAATGCATGCTTTCCAGTATAGAAATGAACTCTGCAGCAATACCAGTGATACATGTTGAATTTTTCTGACAAGGAATAATTGATCCAGTGTGAAAAAGAAGTAGTCAATGACACTGTTCTCACGTAGATATTTAAATTATATCCATTTTTTTGTTCACACGCAACAAAAAAGATTATTAGTGTGATAAAAATGTAATGGATGCCTGGAAAACAATAATTTCTATTTCAAATATGTTAGTTACAGCACAAACAATTGTTGCATTACAAAAAGGAAATGTATGGTATATGAAGCAAGTAAATATTCATAACAGCGCGGTTGTATGTTGGAAAAGAGAAACTTGCAAGACTAAATAGATTCCTTATAATTACAAGGAGAATAACAAGGCCAGTCTAAGCTGTTAGGAATGCATACAGAAGAGGCATTATCTGCACTTTCACTTTGACAACAAGGATATATCTAAATGTTGTGCACCAGAAAAATAATCAAAAAAGGACAATTGTTTATACCATTGTCAAGAGGCCTTTGGAGAGTTCGATGTGCATGGATCTGGTGAACACAACCTCGATCTGCACAAATCAGGATTTGGTGGCCTCGATCTGCATGAATCCGGCTATGACAAGTTGGATCTATGGAAGGGACGGTCATGGCAGAGACACCATTGCTACAGATCGACACGCAGGGGAGGAGCAAAGACCAGCGACGGCAACCTTGGTACTGGTGGTCGCCTGTAGGAGGGACACGGAAATCCTAAATTTTGACTACCAAGTCTTTGTGTTTATGCATAAATCCCGACCACCAAATTTTTGTGTTTATGCCTACAGATGTTTTCGGTTTCTTTTTCTGTACAATCATATATGCTTCTATGTAATTTCGTACCAATTTTTTTGATGATATACTATTTGATGCAGGAGCTTGATTTAATTTGTGCACGATCGATCATCTGTAAAAAAAATCATCTACGAAGGAAGGCAAGGAAAACTCCATTTAGCAAGGTCCATTGACATACAAGCATGTACACCATTTCAAGATATTACAAATATTGTTGTTTCCCGAAGATTATCGGAGGAGTAACATGGTATGGAGTTTGTACCTAATCAACATATATAACACTTCTTTATAGAATATTATATGTGAAAATGTGAACAGTTATAACTTAGTAAATAAGTGTTCACATGTTGCCTCCAAAAATCCACTTCAGCACAATACTTTCTTTAATATGTTAGCCATTCTGTTGCTAGAACTCGGTGCCCAATAAATCCATCTGTTGTATCTAGATATGTGAACACTTCCTTGACTGAATGTAAAAGTGTTGGGACAACAAATGCATCATTCTTCAGTCTCTCAGCCCTGAGATTTTAGTTATTATATATCAGTCTTCAGACCCTCTTGTTTTATTTTATTTTTCTCTTTGTCAATTAGTGTTTTTAGTCATATTCCCTCAAAAACAATCAATCCTTACTGTATTCTTTCTTCAGTCTATTTTTTTCAATGATACGATCTCATTCCATAAATTGTAGGCATCGGTGTACAATATGGATGATGCACGTGTTGGAATTGGCACTGCTATCTCCACTGTACTGAAGGAGATCAAGCCCATTTCCATTTCCATCAGCATCAACTGGAACTTTCCGTCGACTTGCATCTTTTTTTCTCTCTCCCTGAGGTAAGTTGGCATGCTCCCTGTTCTTGCATAAGGACAATGAGATGGATATGGGTTTGGTATTACTGATGTTGATGAACTGCTCATTTGTCAGACTGTCAAACCAGATGAGCCTCAAAGGAACTAAGAGACATCACTATTCATTTACCAGTCTTGTCATTCTCCGTATTGTAAATTTGTCATTCGATTGATGCTTGAATGTATTCATAGACAAAATAACATGTTTGTTGATCAGCTATGATATGTGTTTCCACTGGCCACTTGCCGCTTTCTAAGGGGCAGATTTTAGCTTGAGAAGATTTTTGTGGAAACATAGTTGTGCTCTTGCTCTGATGGAAATTCAGAGTAGGGTGTTCCAAACTAGATTGACACACATAGGAATTTGTGACCGAGCTTTATGCTCTTCACCTATGCTAGAACTTGCATTTTTTTTGTTGCTATCTATCCATTAATCTGTATTCTAGTTGAAAGTTTTAGAGTTGTCAATTATTTTGAAACTCAGTTCACATAGTAGCTGGTCCTTTTTTGGGATATATTTGTTGTGTCTTTTCCCCATTTTGTCTTATATTTTGTCATACATAGTTCAATTAGCTAATTGTCATTATGCCATAGCTAACTTGTGCAACCTATTGCCGCTCCACCATAGGTCACATGACCATTCTTCATACACCGCTTCACTAGGACTAACGCAGAACTACAAATGATGGTATGTATGTTTTCACCATTTTCTCAGTTGGTCTTTTTGTTTAGACACCCAGAATGGCCAACCTAATATTTTGTGTGTGTGTACATTATGGGGCACCCAGAAAATTCCAAAAGAAGTTGCCTCTTGTTTGAACACCCCGAAGCATGGGCTGGCGAGATTAAGGTTGGGCAAAGAGAGCTTCAGGAGGACCGAGTATGACACCTCACTTGTCGATCGCTTATTCTTCAAGCAAGGATGGAAGAAGTTCCTCACGAGACATGACATGAGGTTGGCACTACAGTACTAATTACATTTAAGACCATCGCCAAAAATGAGTTGGAGATTACAGTCATCCTTTCATGCCCTTTGAGAAGTTGAAGATCATGTTGGACGAGTTTCGGGCTTTCATGAGTTATTTAATTATTTCTCTGTGTCTTTTTTTAATCATGGAGGAGAACTACATGTGAACTTTATAGATACAAGAAGAAAAGGGCAAAGGCCCGTACAAAGTTCAATTCCTATTATGTTTATTTTGTTTCTTCTTTGTCTACATAATGGGTTTTAAACTATGTTTTGTGAATCGGATGTATATAGACATGTTTTAGTGTGTTTGTTCACTTATTTCAATCCAAATGTAGTATATATTAAAATATTCGAACACGTGTTATATTTGTGAATGTATGGTTATAATATTATGCAAGACGTGCGTTGCACGTGCATATTTACTAGTTAACCTAAATTACTAAACGCACGCCAGAAAACAGATTATATTAAGCCTAACTGTTAGATCGAGTTTGATGAGTCTAATCATGCGGTGCTAATAAATCCGTGTATGTTTTATGAGGTGCGTTTAGAGAAGATAATGTTGGATTGTTTATTAGTAGTAGAGAAAATATTTCTTATTTAGAGGATGGCAGTTTTTAAAGTTTAGCATGGCAGTTTTATTTTGTAGATCACACGACATTTTTCTTATCATACTCATTGTAGATTTATAAATGAGAGAAATGACAGTAATAAAGAAGCACGACTGTTTTTCTTTCATAATTAAGATAATGGCAATTAGGGTTATCTTTTGATGATGACATTTTTTCACAAAAATACTTCCTCATTCCTACTCCCCTGTTCTAAAATAAGCTTTGTAAAGCTAGTATAAAGTTCAGTCACTTATTTTGAGACGGAGGGAGTACATTATTCAATGGAGGGAGTAGTAAGCTGGGCCTCTGGGTCAACCAGCGGTCGGGCCAGAGCATTCTGGCGCAGTGAGCGTCAAGTAGGATTCCATTTCGGCCCACGGACTCCTCCCCTCCCCGTCGTCCGGGTCTCCTCGTCTTCTCCACAGCCCACCCCGCAGTCTCGCTCTCAAAATTTCGCGACTCTCTCTCGCGTCTCTCCATCGCCATGGAGATGGAGGCGATGGGGAAGCAGCAGAGGGAGGAGGCGCTCCTCGGGGCCGCCGCCGCCGGCAACCTCCGCCTCCTCAAGAGTAACCCCGCCTCCTCCTCCTCCTTCTCCTCCTCCTCCTCATGCTCTTTCTCAGGGTTTGATGATGGTAGTAGCTTGACGGGTTAGTGCCTTGACTTGGCTCCCAATTCTCGCGTCGCACAGAGATGGCGAGGTGGATGGGCTCCGGTGGGCAAGGCGAGGCCGCCGTCCTGGCGGCGGTGGAGGACGGCCAAGGGGACCGCGCGCTGCACCTGGCGGCCGCGGCGGGGCGGCTCGAGGTCTGCAGGTACCTCGTCCAGGACCTCCGCCTCGATGTCAATCAGCTCAACTTCATAGGTGGCGTTCCCTTCCCTGCTCCCGTTCGCGTCACTTGGCAGCTCTGTCAACTTCTATTTATGTATTTATTTATGCTGATTCTGCTTACTACCACGCTGTATGGTGGAATTCGCATTTCAGGCTTCAGATTTGGTGTTACATGTTGTATGATGTATGCATTTGTAAATTGTCAACTTCTAGTTGTGTATTAGTATGCTGATTCTGCTTACTAGTTAGTTACTACTTACTACCATGTGAAATCCTTATTTTAGGCTTCAAATTTGGTGTTACATGTTGTATGGTGTATATTTGCATTTGTAAATTGTGATTAAGTGACAAGTGGATCGATTTCAAATATCCCCATGTCCAATATATGCACACAGACATACCGCGAACATCGCCGGTTTTCTTTAGATATGTTGTACGGGCAAACCGCTACTTGTGGACTGTATATGAAGTGTCTCCTCTGTCTGTCGTTGTGCAATTTTGTCAACAGTAAACATGTGTCAGATGGATAGGCATTTGATACTGCACTAGCTAAGTTCTCTTTTCACGTTTGGCTCTCTTGTGTACAACTTTTTATATTGAGGGCAGGATTGGCGTGAATTTGTTGAGCTCCTCATGTTTAATTTTTCGACTGTTGCAGGTGACACGCCACTGTACCTTTCTGCCTCATATGGGAGAGCTGATGCTGCAAGATATCTTCTTGATCATGGTGCTGATCCAGGCAAAGTACACTCACCTCTCCATGGCGCTGCAAAGGAAGGTCTCTCTCTTTCCCAACAAGTATGCTTATTTATCATGTGTCAGTGCATACATAGTCAATTTGATTTTTTGCCTTAGAAAGCCACATCGCTGGATATAAGCAGCATTAGACTCCGACCAACATGGCCCCGCAGCTGTGGGTTAGCAGGCATAGGGATCCTAACCGGTGGTAGGAGGCACCGCATCAGCCTTAGAGATAACTGGATAAAGCGTTTTCGTAATGGTTTTGCTAATTCTCAGTCAGTGAAAATTAGTCTCAGGATTCTTTTCTTTTTGTTTTATATGGCTGGTTATAAAATAAACTTTCAATTTTCCATTGTTATATGAAGTAAGCATTTCTGGGTCGACTGATCCAAATTGGATAATTTGTTAACATTTGTCTGGTAGCCTCTCTCTGTTTGGTTTTGCCCCATATTGTTGTGAGAGAAGTAAGCATTTCTGGGCGACTGATCCAAATTGGATCCATTCCTTCAAACTAGTTATTGGTTTTCGTTTGATAAGATTAGTCTTAATTTTGTTAACATTTGTTTGGTAGGTTCTCTCTCTTTGAATAAAGTAAGTAAGAAACACACATCACAGCGTACAGAGCTACAGCCTTCACACTCTTGTGATCGTTATAGTTGACTACTATGACACCTCTCTTGGCTTGTGTGATGCTTGATGTTTATATTTTAGCATATACTTGCCTTTTTTATGTGATTTCCATCGAACAAAGCTCCCATATACTTGCCATATTTTTATTTGGATGATGGCCGAAGAAACATTAACGAGTGTGTGGAGAGAATAACTTTGAGGTTGGATATCTAATGTTATCTAAGGTTTTGTTTATAATCTTATAAGCTCAAAATTGACGACTTCTTCCACTTCCAAGGATAGACAAGGAAAATTTGAATAGTCCCAAACCGTCCACTTTTGAAAACCTGGTCCTTGATGAGATAAGTGGTAACCAAAATGGTTACTGGGCAGTTCATGATCACAAAACTGAAAAGTGGCCCAGAGTTAATTTTTAGTGCAAAATGAAAACTGAAAGCTCGTATCCGATGTTGAGAAATATTCTTGTCTCATTCATTCTTTTTTGAAACCTCGTTTTCCAGGACATTGTGAAATAGTACAACTACTGCTTTCAAGAGGAATCAATGTGGATTTAGATTCTGCACAAGGGACACCATTGCATGCAGCTGCTATTTCTAAACACCATGACATAATTAAGATATTGTTGGAGCACCATGCCAATGTAAGACACCAGTTTCTTTGTTCTCTTCTTTGCGGTGAAAAAGAGAACTCTGGAATGGAATATTTTGTGGCCAGTGGTACTCGTGCTTCATCTGTGTATATTCTATTTGGGAATGCACTGGAATGGAAGATCTTGTTGCCTTTGATCTTGTGCTCCATCTGAACAAAAGATCTGCACTGTACTCCGTCTGTAAACTAATATAGGACCGTTTTAGTGATCTAAACGGTCCTATATTAGTTTAAGAGGGAGTATTTGAAACAACAAAAATTCATCATGGACAGTATTTAATTATCATAAAGTAAAACGTGCTCATGTTATGTCTAATTTCTATGTAATATATTTCTTTCACTTTACTTCTCTATTGATGTATCTCAAAATTAATTTCTCTACTGGTCGCTCTTTTCTTTCCTACTAGTGTAAGTGATTGATTCTTCTACTTTTCGTAGCCTAACAAGGTTTACGGTCTTGGTTATACCCCATTGAGTTGGGCCATCCGTGCCATCAGGCCCATGCCTAGAGAGCCGTTGGAATGGGTCAAGCTACTTGTTAAGGTCAGTACTCTTTCTTCGTATGGAGCTTTGTTAAAGTTTTGTAGGCACAACTTCATTTTCTTTGTGTATATAACATATAAAGCATTAACCCAAACAAATGATCAAATAGTTGTTCATTTGCAAAGGCTGGTGCTGATATGAATTTTATTGACTTCGATGGTGGTAGTTACGTGATGTTGGCAGTGAAGTTTGACTCACCTGGCATCATGAAGTTCTTACTAGATGCTGGTGCTAACCCCAATATTCCCGATGAAGTGAGCTTTACTTGTTTTCCTGTTTTGCTGTTTTCACTTGTCATCATCTACTTTTCATGCATATGCTGTAAGTTATCTGACATTATCGTTCCATTTTTTCTCTACGAGGTTATGTTAGGCTGTAGACTCTTGACACTTGACAGATTAGGATAATCATCTTACCCACACATCGTCTGACACCAGGAATAGGCTTGCATGAGGAGAAAACACTACTTCCTTGAGCTACAAAAAGATGGCATACACATTTTCGAGATTTAACTTTGATCATCAATTAGAGAAATAATACACAAGTCATGTAACTTAAAGATTATACCATAGGAAAATTCTTTATATAGTACGAATTTAATGGTATAATTTTTGTGACATATAACCCACATTTTATTGGTTAAGGTCAAGGCTTAAGACATTTGTGACGACTATATATGCAGTATGCAATGCAGCAAGCAGAAGAGAAGATGCTGCTTCTGTGCATAACCGAAATCCATTTTTCAGTTGCACAGAAGAAAAATACACGATTCAAACCTATGTGGGATTATAAAATGGAATGGTTAGGTTGTATTTATACATCTGACATTCACCCCGGTCAATTCTTGATGACACATGGTCAGGGGAATTCAGTAACCTTATTTCACTTCTTATTCTGTGAGGGTACCTTCTTGCGCCTTGGATTAAGTATTATAGGTACTGTAAGTACTAAATACATAAGTAAAAGGATGTAAAAATAGAGAACTTATGGTAGATCAAAGTTGCCAGTTATTATACAATAGGCGAACTTATGCCAACATTCCTCAATCTCTTCAATCATCTCACATTCTCACTTACTCATGCTTGATATCTCACCTCCATGTAAAGAGGACCTCCAAAACGCCATCTGAATAATTTCACTGTCAGATCAGCATAATAGATTATGTTATTTCCCCACTTGAGCTTTTGGTCACAATCAGAAGTCAGAACCTAATAACTACCTCAATAGATCTACAGATGCTCCATGTCCTGCTTCACGTCCTAACAGAACAGAAATATAAAGGCTCCGCTCAAAACAAAATACCTATTATAAAGGATGCAAGTATGAAGAAAATATATGCATCACTGTTTACTTTCCTTGTATCATTAGAATTGATGGTATAAAGTTTCTTGTGCCCAGGTCATATATATATATATATATATATATATATATATATATATATATATATATATATATATATATATATATCCTGAATTAGGGTGTACGAGCTATAAGATGTACTCCCTCCGTCCCAAAATAAGTGTCTTTGATTTAGTAAAATTTTCTAAAATTTTACTAAATCAAAGACACTTATTTTGGGACGGTGGGAGTAGTTATGTACGGTCATTTTTTCGCACATGCTTTTACAAATATTACAAAAATAAAAAAAACATGCGAAGAACATTAGTACTGGTGCTTTACTTCTAGTTATTTATGATAAAAGTATAGCCTTTTAAATAAAGGACATTTTCATTCAACCGATATATCGAGGTGATACAACTGCACTGAGCAAATGGCCGGCCTCTGCATAGCATGATGCACACAGTCAACACGTACAACACAAAAAGGACAGACCCAATGTTAGAAGCTCCAACACTAGGTGGGGTCTAGAGAGGGATTATACGAGGCAAGCCTTACCCCCGCACATTGCAATGCAGAGAGGCCGCGTTGAACCTTGGACCTCTTGGCACAAGTGGGAGTACTTCACCACTGCACCAGGCCTGTCCTTCCAACATGTCCAACACAACTAAAAAGAAAAAAGAAAAAAATGCGGATATAGGATAAAAATATAGCTATACCGGTGAATGTAAATAAATCAATATAAATCGCAACCTGGAATCATGGAAGAATTCGGCACTAAAATCCATCACTACCTAGAGGTTTCTGCTGGCACGTCCCAGTGCCTCGATAATTTAGTGTGGGGTAATGCATCAGACGCTTAGAAGAGGATCAGATCATGTGTCCTACCAAGGACCCCTTCGCCTGAACTTTGACTCTGCGGCCAGGGGGCAATGGAGGCCGGCACCAGTGCAGGAGGGATTACAGGTGGACTCCACATAACCTCGCTCTGACAAGGGCGGCGGTGGTGTAGAGAGGGAGGGAGGGAGACAAAGAGCTGTGTGTTTATAGTAGCAGAGATGATGTCGAAACATTGTAAAATTTGAATCTTCTGTGTTGTAAATTGCAGAGTATGTCATGTATATGTTTCTTGTCTACTGAATTAGGAATTGAAAAAAAAATCTCCAGTTTCTTCATAGCCTGGTCAAAGAAACATAAAATGTTACTTCTGCAAAGATTTCTTTGCCCCTTCCATGTATATTTTGGTGTTTGTATCATCTTCATCCTATTCTGTTTTGAAAAGTCTATGCAATACAACATATTAGTTGAAGCTCTCGGTTATTAGTGTTAGTGTACTTGACGTAACCCTTGTCTTACAAATTTTGTTCGGAAGGATGAACGAGACTGTTCTATCATTTGTCCTTCATAGTGATTCTCTTGAAGTCCAACCAGCCATTTCATTGAGATCTTAGGCTGTGATTCCTAAATATTAATTTGGAAATCTTTCAATTACATTTTGTATTTATATTTGTTATTTATTATTTACTCTTGCAGTGTGGTAGGACACCAATTGAAGTTGCTGCCTCTAAAGGCAGTAGGGACATGGTTGAAATGCTATTCCCTTTAACTTCTCCTATTTGAACGCTGCCGGACTGGAGTATTGATGGAATCATTTCTCATGTGAAACACTTTGGTTTGAAGCCGAGGGTGTGTGTTTCATTCTGTGCTCACTTGCAGTTCCATATGTTATTTATCATCACCCTGTAGTTATGTTCTTTGGCAGTTCTGTCCATTAGAGTACAAATAGTTTTAATTCACGATTGTTGTAAATTCCATTGTGCAAACAAAAAATTCCATGCAAAATTTTTACTTTTCGTGCATTGCATCACTATTAGCAAACTTCTAGTCTTTGGGTATGACCTTATGGTGAACTATTAATGTGCTAGACTTAATAAAGTTATCTTGGATGATATTGTGCCAGCCCTGCAACTACGGACAATATGGGTCTAATCATGCGGTGGTAATAAATCCGTGTATGTTTTATGGGGTGCGTTTAGAAAAGATAATATTGGATTGTTTATTAGTAGTAGAGATGCACTTTATTGTAGCCCGTAGCAACGCACGGGCGGTCTACTAGTTACTTATAATGAACTACTCCCTCCCTCCGTTTTCTAAACATACGACGAACTTTTATAGATTCCAACAGAGACTACATATGAATGTATAAATATGTATTAAAATATAGATTCGTTCATTTTACTGTATATGTAGCCTATGTTGGAATCTCTAAAAAATCTTATATTTAGTAACGAACGGACCCTTGATGTCAAAAAAATAAACAAAGTAGTACATACCCTCCTTGATATAGACACACATACACTTGTATATATCTTTCCAAAGCAAGAAACAAAGGGTGTTTAAACCCATAATTTCTAACTCATTTATGTCTACTAATCATCACACTTGGTAACTTAATATTAGAATTATTTCTGTAATAACAAGGGACACATAAATGTTGAAGGGCCCTCTTAGCTAGCGATCATTCGCCTAGGGGTTAGCATCTACGACCATTTTTATGACAGTTTTAATTTTAGGGACATGGTGATTTCTTCATACTAGCATGTCATTATTGTGTTGTGGAGGCAATATTTTTTTAAAACTACCATCGTTTGATTTCGATCAAATGGCAGCGAGGAGATTTGCCGGGAGTTTCTTCCTGGTGAAAGTTCGTCAGTTAGCATTATCTATATATAAGATATTGTACTATTTATGGTATATTATGAACAAAATAATCCTAAAAATTAGCAATGACCCGACAGGTTGTATTGGCTGGCTTCGGTGCTGGCCTTAGCATGACGACTTTTCGACTGTCTAATACAATAAGGTTTACCCAGCTTCGATAAGGAAGGGGTGATGACAACGACGTGTCTTCGGCTCACTTGTGGACTGTATATGAAGTGTCTCCTCTGTCTGTCGTTGTGCAATTTTGTCAACAGTAAATATGTGTCAGATGGAAAGGCATTTGATACTGCACTAGCTAAGTTCTCTTTTCACGTTTGGCTCTCTTGTGCACAACTTTTTGTATTGAGGGCAGGATTGGCGTGAATTTGTTGAACTCCTCATGTTTAATTTTTCGACTGTTGCAGGTGACACGCCACTGTACCTTTCTGCCTCATATGGGAGAGCTGATGCTGCAAGATATCTTCTTGATCATGGTGTTGATCCACTAGCTGGCAAAGTACACTCACCTCTCCATGGCGCTGCAAAGGAAGGTCTCTCTCTTTCCCAACAAGTATGCTTATTTATCACGTGTCAGTGCATACATAGTCAATTTGATTTTTTGCCTTAGAAAGCCACATCGCTGGATATAAGCAGCACTAGACTCCGACCAACATGGCCCCGCAGCTGTGGGTTAGCAGGCATAGGGATCCTAACCGGTGGTAGGAGGCACAGCATCAGCCTTAGAGATAACTGGATAAAGCGTTTTCGTAATGGTTTTGCTAATTCTCAGTCAGTGAAAATTAGTCTCAGGATTCTTTTTTTTGTTTTATATGGCTGGTTATAAAATAAACTTTCAATTTTCCATTGTTATATGAAGTAAGCATTTCTGGGTCGACTGATCCAAATTGGATTAATTTGTTAACATTTGTCTGGTAGCCTCTCTCTGTTTGGTTTTGCCCCATGTTGTTGTGAGAGAAGTAAGCATTTCTGGGCGACTGATCCAAATTGGACCCATTCCTTCAAACTAGTTATTATAAGATTAGTCTTAATTTTGTTAACATTTGTTTGGTAGGTTCTCTCTCTTTGAATAAAGTAAGTAAGAAACACACATCACAGCGTACAGAGCTACAGCCTTCACACTCTTGTGATCGTTATAGTTGACTACTATGACACCTCTCTTGGCTTGTGTGATGCTTGATGTTTATATTTTAGCATATACTTGCCTTTTTTTATGTGATTTCCATCGAACAAAGCTCCCATATACTTGCCATATTTTTTATTTGGATGATGGCCGAAGAAACATTAACGAGTGTGTGGAGAGAATAACTTTGAGGTTGGATATCTAATGTTATCTAAGGTTTTGATTATAATCTTATAAGCTCAAAATTGACGACTTCTTCTACTTCCAAGGATAGACAAGGAAAATTTGAATAGTCCCAATCCGTCCACTTTTGAAAACATGGTCCTTGATGAGATAAGTGGTAACCAAAATGGTTACTGGGCAGTTCATGATCACAAAACTGAAAAGTGGCCCAGAGTTAATTTTTAGTGCAAAATGAAAACTGAAAGCTCGTATCCGATGTTGAGAAATATTCTTGTCTCATTCATTCTTTTTTGAAACCTCGTTTTCCAGGACATTGTGAAATAGTACAACTACTGCTTTCAAAAGGAATCAATGTGGATTTAGATTCTGCACAAGGGACACCATTGCATGCAGCTGCTATTTCTAAACACCATGACATAATTAAGATCTTGTTGGAGCACCATGTCGATGTAAGACACCAGTTTCTTTGTTCTCTTCTTTGCGGTGAAAAAGAGAACTCTGGAATGGAATATCTTGTGGCCAGTGGTACTCGTGCTTCATCTGTGTATATTCTATTTGGGAATGCACTGGAATGGAAGATCTTGTTGCCTTTGATCTTGTGCTCCATCGGAACAAAAGATCAGCACTGTACTCCCTCTGTAAACTAATATAGGACCGTTTTAGTGATCTAAATGGTCCTATATTAGTTTAAGAGGGAGTATTTGAAACAACAAAAATTCATCATGGACAGTATTTAATTATCATAAAGTAAAACATGCTCATGTTATGTCTAATTTCTATGTAATATATTTCTTTCTGTTCCCTTCAGAAATACCAATATATTTAACACACCATTAGTATACTTTACTTCTCTATTGATGTATCTCAAAATTAATTTCTCTACTGGTCGCTCTTTTCTTTCCTACTAGTGTAAGTGATTGATTCTTCCATTTTTCGTAGCCTAACAAGGTTTACGGTCTTGGTTATACCCCATTGAGTTGGGCCATCCGTGCCATCAGGCCCATGCCTAGAGAGCCGTTGGAATGTGTCAAGCTACTTGTTAAGGTCAGTACTCTTTCTTCGTATGGAGCTTTGTTAAAGTTTTGTAGGCACAACTTCATTTTCTTTGTGTATATAACATATAAAGCATTAACCCAAACAAATGATCAAATAGTTGTTCATTTGCACAGGCTGGTGCTGATATGAATTTTATTGACTTAGATGGTGGTAGTTACGTGATGTTGGCAGTGAAGTTTGACTCACCTGGCATCATGAAGTTCTTACTAGATGCTGGTGCTAACCCCAATATTCCCGATGAAGTGAGCTTTACTTGTTTTCCTGTTTTGCTGTTTTCACTTGTCATCATCTACTTTTCATGCATATGCTGTAAGTTAGCTGACATTATCGTTCCATTTTTTCTCTACGAGGTTATGTTAGGCTGTAGACTCTTGACACTTGACAGATTAGGATAATCATCTTACCCACACATCGTCTGACACCAGGAATAGGCTTGCATGAGGAGAAAACACTACTTCCTTGAGCTACAAAAAGATGGCATACACATTTTTGAGATTTAACTTTGATCATCAATTAGAGAAATAATACACAAGTCATGTAACTTAAAGATTATACCATAGGAAAATTCTTTATATAGTACGAATTTAATGGAA
This sequence comes from Triticum aestivum, assembly GCF_018294505.1. Taxonomy (NCBI): domain Eukaryota; kingdom Viridiplantae; phylum Streptophyta; class Magnoliopsida; order Poales; family Poaceae; genus Triticum; species Triticum aestivum. Next base: position 624,278,473 of record NC_057806.1, on the reverse strand, counting down.
TAATTTTTGTGACATATAACCCACATTTTATTGGTTAAGGTCAAGGCTTAAGACATTTGTGACGACTATATATGCAGTATGCAATGCAGCAAGCAGAAGAGAAGATGCTGCTTCTGTGCATAACCGAAATCCATTTTTCAGTTGCACAGAAGAAAAATACACGATTCAAACCTATGTGGGATTATAAAATGGAATGGTTAGGTTGTATTTATACATCTGACATTCACCCCGGTCAATTCTTGATGACACATGGTCAGGGGAATTCAGTAACCTTATTTCACTTCTTATTCTGTGAGGGCCTTCTTGCGCCTTGGATTAAGCATTATAGGTACTGTAAGTACTAAATACATAAGTAAAAGGATGTAAAAATAGAGAACTTATGGTAGATCAAAGTTGCCAGTTATTATACCATAGGCGAACTTATGCCAATATTCCTCAATCTCTTCAATCATCTCACATTCTCACTTACTCATGCTTGATATCTCACCTCCATGTAAAGAGGACCTCCAAAACGCCATCTGAATAATTTCACTCTCAGATCAGCATAATAGATTATGTTATTTCCCTACTTGAGCTTTTGGTCACAATCAGAAGTCAGAACCTAATAACTACCTCAATAGATCTACAGATGCTCCATGTCCTGCTCAACGTCCTAACAGAAGAGAAATATAAAGGCCTTTGCTCAAAACAAAATACCTATTATAAAGGATGCAAGTATGAAGAAAATATATGCATCACTGTTTACTTTCCCTGTATCATTAGAATTGATGGTATAAAGTTTCTTGTGCCCAGGTCATATATATATATATATATATCCTGAATTAGGGTGTACAAGCTATAAGATGTACTCCCTCCGTCCAAAAATAAGTGTCTTTGATTTAGTAAAATTTTCTAAAATTTTACTAAATCAAAGACACTTATTTTGGGATGGTGGGAGTAGTTATGTATGATCATTTTTTCGCACATGCTTTTACAAAGATTACAAAAATAAAAAAACATGCGAAGAACATCAGTACTGGTGCTTTACTTCTAGTTATTTATGATAAAAGTATAGCCTTTCAAATAAAGGACATTTTCATTCAACCGATATATTGAGGTGATACAACTGCACTGAGCAAATGGCCGGCCTCTGCATAGCATGATGCACACAGTCAACACGTCCAACACAAAAAGGACAGACCCAATGTTAGAAGCTCCAACACTAGGTGGGGTCTAGAGAGGGATTATACGAGGCAAGCCTTACCCCCGCACATTGCAATGCAGAGAGGCCGCGTCGAACCTTGGACCTCTTGGCACAAGTGGGAGTACTTCACCACTGCACCAGGCCTGTCCTTCCAACATGTCCAACACAACTAAAAAGAAAAAAGAAAAAAATGCGGATATAGGATAAAAATATAGCTATACCGGTGAATGTAAATAAATCAATATAAATCGCAACCTGAAATCATGGAAGAATTCGGCACTAAAATCCATCACTACCTAGAGGTTTCTGCTGGCACGTCCCAGTGCCTCGATAATTTAGTGTGGGATAATGCATCGGACGCTTAGAAGAGGATCAGATCATGTGCCCTACCAAGGACCCCTTCGCCTGAACTTTGACTCTGCGGCCAGGGGGCAATGGAGGCCGGCACCAGTGCAGGAGGGATTACAGGTGGACTCCACATAACCTCGCTCCGACAAGGGCAGCGGTGGTGTAGAGAGGGAGGGAGAGAGACAAAGAGCTGTGTGTTTATAGTAGCAGAGATGATGTCAAAACATTGTAAAATTTGAATCTTCTGTGCTGTAAATTGCAGAGTATGTCATGTATATGTTTCTTGTCTACTGAATTAGGAATTGAAAAAAATCTCCAGTTTCTTCATAGCCTGGTCAAAGAAACATAAAATGTTACTTCTGCAAAGATTTCTTTGCCCTTTCCATGTATATTTTGGTGTTTGTATCATCTTCATCCTATTCTATTTTGAAAAGTCTATGCAATACAACATATTAGTTGAAGCTCTCGGTTATTAGTGTTAGTGTACTTGACGTAACCCTTGTCTTACAAATTTTGTTCGGAAGGATGAACGAGACTGTTCTATCATTTGTCCTTCATAGTGATTCTCTTGAAGTCCAACCAGCCATTTCATTGAGATCTTAGGCTGTGATTCCTAAATATTAATTTGGAAATCTTTCAATTACATTTTGTATTTATATTTGTTATTTATTATTTACTCTTGCAGTGTGGTAGGACACCAATTGAAGTTGCTGCCTCTAAAGGCAGTAGGGACATGGTTGAAATGCTATTCCCTTTAACTTCTCCTATTTGAACGCTGCCGGACTGGAGTATTGATGGAATCATTTCTCATGTGAAACACTTTGGTTTGAAGCCGAGGGTGTGTGTTTCATTCTGTGCTCACTTGCAGTTCCATATGTTATTTATCATCACCCTGTAGTTATGTTCTTTGGCAGTTCTGTCCATTAGAGTACAAATAGTTTTAATTCACGATTGTTGTAAATTCCATTGTGCAAACAAAAAATTCCATGCAAAATTTTTACTTTTCGTGCATTGCATCACTATTAGCAAACTTCTAGTCTTTGGGTATGACCTTATGGTGAACTATTAATGTGCTAGACTTAATAAAGTTATCTTGGATGATATTGTGCCAGCCCTGCAACTACGGACAATATAGGTCTAATCATGCGGTGGTAATAAATCCGTGTATGTTTTATGGGGTGCGTTTAGAAAAGATAATATTGGATTGTTTATTAGTAGTAGAGATGCACTTTATTGTAGCCCGTAGCAACGCACGGGCAGTCTACTAGTTACTTATAATGAACTACTCCCTCCCTCCGTTTTCTAAACATACGAACTTTTATAGATTCCAACAGAGACTACATACGGATGTATAAATATGTTTTAAAATATAGATTCGTTCATTTTACTGTATATGTAGCCTGTGTTGGAATCTCTAAAAAATCTTATATTTAGTAACGAACGGACCCTTGATGTCAAAAAAATAAACAAAGTAGTACATACCCTCCTTGATATAGACACACATACACTTGTATATATCTTTCCAAAGGAAGAAACAAAGGGTGTTTAAACCCATAATTTCTAACTCATTTATGTCTACTAATCATCACACTTGGTAACTTAATATTAGAATTATTTCTGTAATAACAAGGGACACATAAATGTTGAAGGGCCCTCTTAGCTAGCGATCATTCGCCTGGGGGTTAGCATCTACGAACATTTTTCATGACAGTTTTAATTTTAGGGACATGGCGATTTCTTCATACTAGCATGTCATTATTGTGTTGTGAAGGCAATATTTTTTTAAAACTACCATCGTTTGATTTCGATCAAACGGCAGCGAGGAGATTTGCCGGGAGTTTCTTCCTGGTGAAAGTTCGTCAGTTAGCATTATCTATATATAAGATATTGTACTATTTATAGTATATTATGAACGAAATAATCCTAAAAATTAGCAATGACCCGACAGGTTGTATTGGCTGGCTTCGGCGCTGGCCTTAGTATGACGACTTTTCGACTGTCTAATACAATAAGGTTTACCCAGTTTCGATAAGAAAGGGGTGATGACAACGACGTGTCTTTGGCTCACTTCAGTAGTAGTAGCGTGGTGCCGTGGTACCATGTGCCACCGCATAGCACGCCTTTTGTAGCAGCTAGCTAGCAGATAATCAACTCAAATTACAGGTGCAAGGTACAGGGCGCACTGTCAAGAATAGAATCCGTGTGATTTGTTCATCCTTGCAAGAACAGCAACAGTCAAACAAGATGAACATGCCAAGTAGGGATCAACCGCATTGGTACTCGATACGTTGGCAACCATTGCCATGAACAGAACCAATCACCAATGATCACTGCTAGTTCACTACCAAATCACCAATGTCAGCCATGGTAGATATATAATACTCCCTCCGTCCCATAATATACGGAGGGAATATATATTAGATAAAATAACCAGCGCTGACCAGCGAATCGTCAACCCCAGGAACGGGGGCTCCTCATTCCTGCGGCGGCACGTCAGCCGACACTGGCAGGTACCTGCCGCCCGCATCCATGGCCGCCTCCACACCGGGGACGACGCAGCTCCTCACCTTGGCGTCCAGCATCAGGATGTCCATGTGGTCAGTGTCCGTGTCCACGGGAGTGTGCACCAACACCTTGCACCTGTACCACCATGACACCGCACTTGCTCGCCACCAACAAGAACAGCCGCTCCGGTCCTCCACCGCAGCTCCGCTGTGCCGGCTGCATCTGGACCTCCAACATCGACACGTAGGCAACGTCAGTCACGGGCCACTGGTGGCCACGGAGCACCAGACAGCGGCACGGCTCGTGCGGGCGCACCAGACAGTGGTCACCAACCATGCAGTACACCACGGAGCCCCCACAGCAGTACGCCTCCTCGGGGCAGGGCACCCTTTTGGCCTTTACCGCCAGAAGGTAGCAGTCAGCCCCCTTGTCGCGCTCATGCAAGCCATTGACGTCTGTGCACGCCGGGCACTTGTTGGAGTGGTTCACGGCGCACGGGCCGCATGCCGCTTGCTTCGCCCAACACTACACAAAAACCATTTTTTTGTGTGAGAAGTAACCAGGAGGATGAGGGGTGCACATACCAACAACAATTATAGCTGCCAGGAGCACTGAACCGAACATGTACTACAATCCTATAAATAACATTGCAGAAGAAAATGTATCATGAGACTTTCTATATTGCAAAAGATGGGAGACTAAAATGCTTGAAAACTTGGGAGGGTTGTACACCAATACACTGTAACCAAACCCCTCCATCACCATCAGCACTGTAGAATATTTGAAGCTTGTGAAACAAACAAAAAAGCAGGCTAACATTGCAAGCTATCTTTCTACAAGCAAACAGGCTGGCACTCAAAATTTCTAATGTCTTCCTATTTCGTTGAGGTAAAGCTTGTGAATTTCAGATGGTCCAATTCAGGTGATATTGACAAACTACGGCACGCTAATTTCATAGGGAAAATGCAATTTACTGTAGGAACTAAATTGCAGTACCGAACTCTCCCTAGATTCGAGACCATTACATGAGAACCTCGCTCCAATGGTGACAAGAGCCCAGCCATTCTCATCACTGTTATCATCTTCCTCTTCCGAGTCGTCTACCTCCTCAACCTGCATCACAAAGGCCTTCATTCTGCACAAACAACTAATCTTAGTACAGCTGAAAAATTAGAGAAAGGATTCAGTTGCAGCACATTCACGAGGACACATATTACTTGTATAGAAACATTAGTTATGAAATTTGACTATTGTTCATAACAAGTGGGAATGACCATAAGTTCATAACATATCAGAACTTTTATTTGGAAAATACCCAGGAAAAATGGCAAAACACTGCTAGGCACGGTAGCGCCAGCCTTTATTCAGATCTGTGTGTACTTTATAGTAGCCTTTCAAGCACGATAATCAAACAGGTTGTTTACCCTTTTTCTATCTTCTTTGAGATTCCCATAATTTAACCCGTACTTTCCAAGTAACCTGGAAAACAAGCACAAGGCCCAGGCCACATTAGGAATGTTGTTCTAATACATACCTTGCAAAAATACTACTCGCCCTGTTTTTGAATATAAGACCACTCCCAAAAACACATTTTCTACATATACAAGGTCACTAGCTCTCTCCCCACACTTGCCCAAGAAAATTAACTTGTTTTCTGCTTCGTATGCTGAGAAAATTAATGTGCTGCATGCATGTGTACACCTTCCTAGGGTGAGGGGCGTGAGTGATTGCTAGATTCCATGCATGTGAATTTAGTAATCTGGACGGTCCACAAAATAATATCGACAGAAACAAGATGGGGAGTTAATATGAAATTAATTACTTCTATACTTCTCCTTGAGTTTTAGTTAGTTGCCTTCTGTACAAAAACGGAGGGAGAGTACCATTCTGATGGATATGCGAATGAAGTAGTTACCGTTCAATCCAACACACATCATTACAGCCCAAGCTCATGCGATTAGTCTATCTGACTTGCTTCCAACCATAGTAGGGGAAACATATAGCCCACCAGTTCATTAGTCACTGAGCAAACAAGGAAAAGTAACACACTATATCAGTTTTGGAATATTTGTCAACTGGGCTATGTAAAGATAAGCAAACATTATCAGACACATGAACTTCTAGATGCACGAGTAATATACAGTCGTGTGCCATAATTACCAGAGGCAACTACTACACAGCAAAAGGGGGTGCCAATAGAAAATCTTCTTCCCTATGTTTCAACAATTGACTGGAATGTTCCAAAAAAAAATCTGTCTTTTCTTTGCAATAGAAATAACGGTGTCCAGTCAAGTAAATGCTGAAAGTAAAGATTTGAATGTGTTATATAACTCGAAGATGACAGAGACTTACCAGCAACAAACTGATGTTAAATTTGATGCAACCGAGGATGTCGGTGGCAATCATAAAAGACAGAAAATGCTAGAAATTAATTGAGCAAAGTACAGATGATTAGTCATTTTGTACCTATCTAATTTCATGATATCGGTACAGGACAATACTGGCAGCAAATCAATCGAGCGTAAACTACGAGAGAGATGCGAGATACCACTCTCCCCGTGCAGATCCTTCTCCCACCCCACACCAGATCACCATAGATATGTGCTCTCCTTCTACTCCGCCACACCTTCCCGGCTTCTACCGCAGCCATACAAATAAACCCAGTCCCAAGCAGCAGATAACCGGGCACCAAGGACAAGGATATATACCCTGAAGAAAAATAAAAGCTATTTCATGGTCTAAAAATGGTAATAAATCTTGAAAAAACACTGCTATGTTAACATGTGCCAACTTTCTTCAACATGTGGTGTTGGGAAACTTTTGCTTTGTAGAGAGTGGACAAACTTGTGTAACTTTGACGGGACTCAAAATCAAAACCAGTGAAGCAATTTCACTAACCACAATCGTTTCCTAAGAATGCAACCCAAGCCAAGGCCGCGAGACTGTCAGGAACACTCTCCATATGATTAAAGTAGTCAGTCCTCCTTCAGTCATAGCAGTTGCTTTTGCAATAGCATCATTTAGAGGCTTACAGAAATCCTACGCATTGGTAATTGATGCAGGTTTCTACATAACAAAGAAAATAAAAATGCTCAGGGATGTAAGAATCAGAAATGCATTTTCCAGATCCATCTAGCCGGCGCTATTGTATATCACGACATCCTAAGTGAAGAAAAACTCACAAGCATGTTCATGGTACTATGAAAAAAAGAGATTTCTATGCAAATAATTACCAATTTATATTGGCTACTTGTGGTATGGAGTCCCAAATTCAAACCAGCAATAGACTTCTTACTATATATTGGAATTGCGGCAAATAATCAATGGGTGTACCTAACCTATAACTAAAGGAAGCACATATCTTATTGCAGAACCAAATCTGGAACAATATGCAATTTTTAAACATTTCACCATTGTCATGGAACAATACTGCAACTGAATCCCAATAACGCAAAGCAATCCACATGTGAGCTTCATTAGCAATCCACCTAGTCAACAAATACTTAGTTCACCCTCCCTCATTCATGTCAACAAGCCGGCGACGAGAGGAACGCGAGAGATACTGACCTGCGCGAAGGTATCCCCGAACTCAAAGGGCTTGATGTCCATGTCCTTCTGGATCTTCTTCCTGGCGATGCACATCTTGATACTATGAAAAAAGAATTTGTCAAATAAAGTATCATAGACAAAAAAAGGAAATTACAATAAGTTTGCTCCATAATTGACATCAGACTGTAACACAATTCCTAAAGACAAGGAAATAATATCAAGATTCATCACTTTATTGTTTTCACAACTCATTTCACAATTTCGTTCTTGTTAAGTTGGCCATGAGTTATCATATGACATGGATCATCACATCAAATTTTCTTTATTTGGACCCAATAAATTCAACCACATAACTTCGAATTTAACAAAACAGGATCCTGTAATGCAACTAATATTACCCACCTACATATAGATACTGAATTAGTAAGTCAACAATAGAAGCTTAGAAATTTACAATACACGACTTAATGTGTAGGTTCTAACAACATGGACCAGGAAGATCAAGTAGCTCTTGGGAAATAAGAAAAGAACACTTAAAGCAGGGGTGCCATAGGTCTACAGTTAGCTGTATGGTTAATAATTGCAGATAACTTATAGGACATACTCACAAACATGGCAGAAATACCTCTTCAATGCCTTTTCCTGAAGCTCTTGCCCTCTGCAGCCGTTCGTGTTCAAGCCACACTGAAAGACCCTGCTCAATAGAATCACTCGGTTTAGTTCTTGGTAACTCCTATGCTCAATAGTTTCCTCCAGGAAAAACACCATAAAAAGGTGAACCGTTTAGTGCACAACATAGCAGTCATTACTGAATACTCACCGGCCATCCATGACGCAGATCATCACACAAGAATACGAGATACATAAAAGTTATGGTTTATAGAAATCAACAGCAAAAAATAAACAATGACTCATTCTCACTAGTGATAACTCTTAGGAGTTCTGATAACTGCAGTGTCAAAAACAGAATAAAAGTTGAGCAATCAATACAATAATTGGGTAGAACTAAAAATCATGAGGGGTTCTAAGTGGCTCATCGATTTACATTTTAGCTAGTAAACCAAGCACAATTATCAAAGAACGAATCAAGAAACGCCCAAGGCAATGGATATCAAAGAGACAACCCAGAACAAGAGTAAATAGCACTGGCGGTCTATGAACTTGCACTGCGGGTGCACTTTAGTCACACAACTTGCAAACCGGAAGAACCCGTCACAGAACTTGCATTGCGGGTGCAATCAAGTCACACGCGCCAGCTGAACCGCGCCGACGCCTGGTTTTCTCTGATTTCAGGTCACGCGCGTCGCACGTGACGGCCGCTTTTTTTGCAGATAGCCCCCTGAAGTCTCAAGCAATGCCGCATTGAAACACTCCTCTGTTTTCTCTCGCTGCCTCTGTTCGTTGCCGATGGGAGAGGAGACAGGCGGCACCGCGCCGTCATGGAGATCGTCGGCGGACAGGGTGCCGGTCCAGATGGTGTTCCATCCGACGGTGGAGTTGCCGGTTCTTCGCACTGAATGGCACGGGGGTCCGACTTATGGTGAGTTTCCCCCTCCCCCAATTTTAGTTAGGGTTTTCTCCTTCATGCAATAGATGAAATACTGGTGGTGCATCTAACTAGTTTTAGGTCTGAGATGTGCAGTACTAGGTACTTTACATGGTTGGTACCTCTTTTGTATGTTGGGCTGCATCCTAGGGTTAGTTCATATTGCCTCCGCTCACAATCAGTCCACTTTGCAAATGTAGGATATGATACGGTGAAATTCAGTGTGGAGGTGCATCATGGTGGGTTTTTTGCGGGAAAAGGAGTGAATCTGACATATTTGGATGAGAAGATAACATGGTTTGACAACCTGGACAGGAATACACTATGTACTGATGTGATCTGCTATATGCTAGCACAACTTAATTATCCTGATGAGGAGAAAATTATGCTATGGTGCCCACCTGGTAAAACTCTTGCAGATGTGGTGGAAATTAACTTGGAAAATGACTGTTTAAAGATGGCTAGAGCATCTGTGTACTCCAAGGTACTGGTTCTGTTTGTTAAACATATCAGAGAACAGAATCAAGAGGAGGAAGATGACATTGCAATTAAAGGTTCCCCTGCACTACCTACAGTTATAATGAGCCCTTTTAGCACAGAGAAGATTAGGAAGATGAAATCAGAGACAGTGGCAGGGAGTTCAGAAAATGCATCTACTGTAGAGCAACAAGCAGATGCAGATGATGCAGATGGGTCAGAGGGCCAAGAAAAATCAGATGTGTCAGAGAATTCAGAAGTTTCAGAAGAAGAGTACGATTGTGATTCAGACATTGATCCTACTTGGTACGACAGTGATTATGGAATGGAGGAGGAGGATGATAAGGACTATGATAAGAATGTAGATGATGTTGTGCATGATGCTATGGTTGAGAAGGGCAAAAACATAGGAGCTGAATATAGGCATGTTCCTGGGTCAGATGATGTTCATGAGGATGATCTGCAACTGCCAGAAGAGGATGACTTGGAGAAAAGACATAAAAGTGACTCCGATGATGAGGAGTACAAGGCAAAGAAAAAGAAGGAGAAACCTATATATAGGTTTAAAACATTTAACCCTGCTGTTGACATGGAAAACCCTCAGTTCAAGCTAGGAATGGTATTTGATTCAGTGGATCTACTTAGGAAAGTTGTAGCACAATATGCAGTAAAGAACAGGGTGCAAATTAAGAAGAAAAGAAATAACAAGCAAAGGTTTGAGGCTGTGTGTTCTGAGGGTTGCCCTTGGAAGCTTGTGGCTGTCAATGACAACAGGACACAGTCCTTCCTTGTAAAGACTTATGTTGGAGAGCATACATGTGAAAAAGTTTGGGATGTGAAGGAACTAACAGCCCCTTTTCTTGCCAATAAATATGTAGAGAAGTTCAGAGACAATGACAAGATTTCACTGTCTACCTTTTCAAGAAAAGTCAGGAAGAAATTCAACATGGAAGTTAGCAGGCACAAGCTAGGGAGAGCTAGGAAAGCAGCATTGGAAGTTGTGCGTGGGGATGAGGTGAAGCAGTACTCATTGCTTTGGAGATATGCAGAGGAAGTAAGACATAGCAATCCAGGGTCATCTTTCTATCTGAACCTAGAGAATGGCCTATTTAGTACTTGCTACTTAAGTTTGGCAGCTTGTAAAATAGGTTGGCTGAAGGGCTGCAGGCCAATCATTTGTATTGATGGCACGTTCATAAAGACAAAGTATGGTGGCCAATTACTCACTGCAGTTGGTATTGATGGCAATGACTCAATTTATCCTATTGCAATGGCAGTGGTGGAGACAGAATGTTATGCATCTTGGAACTGGTTCCTTTGTACACTGAAGCAAGACCTCAACATAATTAAGACAAGCACAATCACTATCATGAGTGACAAACAGAAGGTAAATCACTGTTAATGTTCAGTTACTGTTCATGTTCAGTTACTGTTCATGTTAGTGTCAGTGTTGCAATTCAGTTACTGTTCATGTTCAGTTACTGCTCATGTTCAGTTACTGTTCATGTTAGTGCTAGTGTTGCAATTCAGTTACTGTAAATCATTGTTACTGTTAAAGTTCATACAAACTAAGATATAATTGGTTTCCTCTATTAGGGGCTAATCAAGGCTGTAAATGAGCAGTTCTGTGACTCAGAGCATAGGTTTTGTGTGAGACACTTATACCAAAACTTGCATTCAGTGCACAAAGGTGAGACAATAAGACAACAAGTGTGGGCTTGTGCCAAATCCACTACACCAACCATGTTTGAACTAAACATGGAGAAACTGAAGCAAGATAACCCAGAATCTTATGCTTGGTTGGAAGATAAAGCACCAAATCAATGGTCAAGGGCTTTTTTTCGTGAGCTTCCTAAATGTGACATTCTATTGAACAACACATGTGAAGTTTTCAACAGGTAACTGAATGTTGTTCTTACTTAATTGCCTGTCTTACTTAATAGTCTGTCTTACTTAATTGCCTGTCTATAACTGCAATAACTGACTATTGTTCTTACTGAATTCCACTAGGTACATACTAGAAGCTAGAGAACTACCTGTGTTGTCCATGTTGGAGAGGATAAAATCACAGTTAATGCACAGGCATATGTCAAAGAAAAAAGAAGCTACTCAAAAATGGACAGGCAATCTAACTCCCAAAATCAGAGACAAATTAAGAAAAAATATAGAGTTGTCTGCCAATTGTCATCCTGAGGAGTCAGGCATGGGTGTCTTTGGTGTTTTGTCCAATGACAAGCAATACATAGTCGAGTTAAATATGCATACATGTACTTGCACAAGGTGGCAACTCACAGGTGTTCCCTGCAGCCATGCATGTGCATGTTGCAGACATGAAAGGATTAAACCTGAAACCATGGTTTCTTCTTGTTACACTGTGGAAACATACTGTCTAGCTTATGGGGTACAGATATATCCAACTAGAGATAAAGATGAGTGGGCTGCTGTATCTGCAACACCTATTTTACCACCACTATATGAGAGAAGAGCTGGAAGGAGAAGGAAGAACAGAAGGCAGCAACCTGAGGAGAGTGAAGATGGCACCAAACTAAGCAGGCATGGTGCTATTATGCACTGTGGTTACTGCAAAGAAGCTGGTCATAACAGAAGTGGCTGCTCAAAGTTGAAAGCTGCTGTAATAAGAGAAGTGGGTGGGGATGATGAGGAACAAGCTGAGCAAGTTCCAGAGCAGCCTGAGCATGTTCCAGAGCCTAGCAAGTTCCAGAGAGCCTGAGCAAGTTCCAGAGCCAAATGATCTAGTTAGATCAAAAAGTTCTAGAGGAAGGAAGAGAAAGCCCACTGACAAAATGAATGAACTAGTACAGCAGCTGATGGAAAAGGCAAAGAAAAAGAAGTCCAAAATGGTTATTGATGAGAATGGAGATGTTGACTTTCCAGTAATATTAACTGTGAGTTCTACTTTTTCTACTTACTAAAAGAAAATTAATTAAATCCTTTACTTACATAGTGTTTGTTGATGTTGTCAGCATATTCAACATAGAACTATGAGGCCACATTTGGACCCAACACAAGTACAAGACAGCATGGTACATATTTTATCACATGAGGTACTTATAAAACAGTTGGTGAAATAATTCGTTTCACAAATGACATGAACTAACATATGGTGAAATTGACCCTGTCCTCATCTTATTTATTTATGTGTTTAGGGGCCAGCACAAGGAGTACCTGTTTCTAGGATGCACCGAATTCCAGATGAAAGTGCATTTGTTACTGAGCTTAGGGCCAACATTCCAAATGAACCAGCACACACAACACAAAGAGCAAGAGGAGCAAGAGGGGCAAGAGGAAGAAGAGAGCAAGAGGAGCAAGAGGTGGGTCAGTGGCAGCAGGAAGAGGACCAGCACATGGACATGAACCAGACCAACCAAGAAGAAGAGGAAGAACAAATTCTACAAGAAAGAGGGAAAAGGAAAAGAAAAACTAGGGGAATGGAGTGGCTCTTACTTGGGGAAGGAACAAGTAGAACTGGACATGTGTAAGAGGAAGCCCAAGATGAGTTCCAGGTCACCCAGAAGATTGAGATGCCTTATGTTCTCATGAACTAGTAGTACTAAGTAGTATCAAGTGGACATGTGCTACAATTTCATTTTGTTGTAGTATGAAGTGGCAACTAATTGAACTTCTGTAGTGTTATGTACTGGTCTTTTGGTGGATACGAAACTCTGCTGAACTACTACTTAAACTGTGGCTGAAATTATGGACCGATCTTCTACATATTTGCAATCATATATGTACAGCATACTTTTGCACACATGAAACAAAATCAGCAAATTCACATAAGCGACAACAGTTGTAACAGACAACATTCAGGATTATAACATCAAACTGACAGTAACAAACTAACAACACGACACGACAAGTTCACATTCAACATTACAGACCGACAAATTCAAATGAAAACACCAAACTACTGATCATCGCTTAAGCTGTGCCATATTGTCCAGGGCCAGTGCCATCTATCTTGCCGCGCCAGGTGGTGAAAGTATGCTTCCGGGTAAGGTCTTCATCTTCATCAGGGAGATATTCTACAGCCAAGCCTTCAGTTAGCAATGGGCCACGATCAACGACCTCTTTGACATGCATAATCACTGGAAATTCTACGGTTGCACGCTCTGTGGGAGAATTTGGAGCCGGCGGTGAATGTGCGTTCTCGTCGTCGGAGTCTGGCTTCCATGGCCCCGTAGGAGGTGCAGGAACAGCCACGGTGAGCACCTTTGGCACACCTGAAGGGTTGCGCAGCCACGCGGTCACCAGCAACACCCACTTGTCGGTGGCCGGGAGCATGTCAATGAGCTCGCCGTCGACACCGGCGAGCACCAGGTTGACGGTGTGTGGATCCCAAGCCTCCTCCGGCAACCCCTCCAAACTCAGCAACGTCTTGTACTTGAGCTCCCCCGGCTTGCCACGCGAGAAGCTTGACCAGCGCTGAAAAGAAATCCTGCTGCCACAACAACGAAGCTGCTCCGACGCGTGCACCACACGAGTGCAATCATCTGTCGACTCGAAGCGAACGAAAAAATGGAATGGTGGGCAAGTGACCTCCACCTTGGTTGTCGTCCGTCGGACAGCACAGTGAGACTCCATCGCCGCCGCTAGTGCCTCCGGCGTCACCACGCTCCGCGGCTGTCCAATGATGGTGGCGTACAGGACACGGCCATAGAAATCTCCCTCGAGAGCCGCCATGCCAGCAGTGCGAGCGATGACAACCCGCCCGCACTCCGGCCGCAACTCCGGCTCGCCCCGCTGCCACACCTCTTGAGGAAACAAACGTGAGTCCCGGATGCGAGGCCATGCCACAGCGGGCGCCGGAGACCTGCCATCGCGGACGCCGGCGACGACGCGGCTGGCCAGTGCCATGCTCTCCGAGCTGCCGCGTGCCATACTGTCCGCCATGATGATGGCGGCACCACGGCTACTTCCGGCGAGGGAGGAGGAACAACTCCAGCCAGGAAAGCCGCCACCGCTCGAGCTCTCGCTGCCGTCACCACCGCCGCCGCCCATCTGCCGCCGCCGTAGGTGTGAGAGGAGAGACGAGAACTAGGGATTTGGTTTCGATTTGGGAACTATGGTTCGATTCGGTTATAAATCTACAGAGATTGCAATACGGCCCTCAAACAACATCGCGGAGGACTTTTCTGCAAAAATACTGAGAAAACCGGGCGTCGGCGCGGTTCAGCTGGCGCGTGTGACTTGATTGCACCCGCAATGCAAGTTCTGTGACGGGTTCTTCCGGTTTGCAAGTTGTGTGACTAAAGTGCACCCGCAGTGCAAGTTCATAGACCGCCAGTGCTATTTACTCCCAGAACAAGGCGAGAAGAAACCTTGTGCCTCTCATATTGTAGTCATTCCGGCGATCTGCGGAGGCGCAGGAAGCAGGATGGTGAGGAAATAGGCACCAGGCATCTCGGCCAGATCACTCCGCCGCCTCCCGTGTCGACATAGATAATAGATCGAGGCCACTGCTGCCGCCTTCTCCTCCCCACCCGCTCATTGTGCCGTCCTGCCGACGCGGGCGTGCATCCGAGGCACGGGAGCGCCGTCCAGGAGGCACAGCAGCATGAGAGAGCACGGTAGGAGACGGATACGAGCGGATCAAGGCGCCGTGGCATCGTCGGCGATGAGGAGGTCGACCGCGCCGAAACCCTAGAGGGGTAAATCCGATGCAGGCAACCACATCAGGACGGGATCGACGAATCGATGCGGTGGAGCATATAGAGCGCGGGGAAAGGAAGAGATTGGCAGCCACCACAACGGCGGAGATCGTCGGAGTTCGTTGGAACCGGCCGTCGAAGGCGGCAGCGAAGAAAGAGAAGGCGAGAGAGAGAGAGAGAGAGGGGGGGAGAAGCGACAGAGGAGGGGACGACTCAGGTTCCACCTTTGTTTCCCTCTCTATTCCTTTTCCTTCGGCCTTTCTTCGCGATGAAGCGAACGAGCTTGCCAACGTGGACTCAACTAGCTTGTCTCTTGCGTACCTTGCGTACGTGGACAACGCTATCGACCGCTCCTTGCGCGACCGTTAAAGGGTTGTATAATCTTCTGGGTGCACGGTGTTGCTTGCTTGCGCCGCAACGAGCTATTTTACCGATTCATCATGACGAAAATATGAATCGAACCGCTCGTGCATGAGTCTCGCCATTGCTTAACGTGATTAGTCAGTAGACCAATCGAGCCAGCAGCAGGCAAGCGGACAAGATTCGCGAACAATCGATGTGTGACGTGTCCATGCTGGACGTGTGAAGCCGTTTTCTGTACCGTGAAGCCATGCATTTCAACGCTGCACGCTTGAATTTGACACGAATTAGTTACGCGCCTTTCCTTTCGCCGTCGAGGAACTAAATGAGGTATTTTCGATTCTAGCTTGCCTCGATGCTATGGGAGCAAGTAGAAATGACAGTTTCTAAAAAAAGAGTAGAGAAAATAACAGAAAAGATAATAAATTTTATGCATAAGAGACACTGATGGCCGATTGAATCGCTGACGAGACTGTCTCTCGCATTAACTTTGCGCCATGAGGGCTCTGGTTAAGACTACCCAAAGTGGGAGTAACATATGGCAACATCACACACCTCTAGTCAAAACAGATGATGTGCGAATAATTAATGAGGAAAGAGGACATGCGATAACATAGCTAGTTACTGTAACATCACACATACCAAGACAAGATAAGTCTACAACCTAATAAATATAGTGTTGCATGATATCATACATATGTTACTCCTACTATAAATGTAGTAATATAGACTAGTAACATATGCATGTTACTACCTAAGCCGGCGTGGAGTTTGATTTCGCACTGTAGATCGCTGGGGAGCAGCAGGTTTGTACCGGCCCTAAAAAAGCTGCAGTGCATCTAGCGCAAGCGTGCGGGTAAAATAAAGAACGCACACATATTAAAAGACAATAAATCAAGTTCAGAATAATCGATGAAGCCACCGCATGGTCATAGGCTTGGTGCTTGAACGGCATCTTCTCCTGTGAGGCGAGGAGCAGTCTCGCCCTTCCTCTCTCCATGGCTGATAGCTTGTCATGCTCGTCGGCCTCCTTCTGAAGCCGCTCTTGTGAGCCCTCCACTTCAACACATCGCCTCTCTGGTTTTGGACGATCACCTTTGACAAGCACAAGTTGTTCGGACACGTCAGAAATAGGCACCCTTAAACTTTTCAAGAACGTACGCGCCTCTTTTCTGCAAAGTTCACATCCTTTGCTTCATATTCGTCTGGGTTCTTCATCCGAGCCAAGTTATGAGCCATGGCCTTTAGAAGGGAATCCAGTTTCAACAAGTCATCGGGTACACTGCATTGTACAATGTCACCCATGATGCCGTGGCCATCTCTATAGCCCTTAGAATATTGGCCCTGAGAAAATGCTTCTTTTCGAGGTGATACTAAATTGTTTTAAGTAAACACACACAATACTTGTGTTCCTGTCAGACACAGGGTCCGAGACTGAAAGGTGAAAGCAGGGCTTATCGCCCGACTTATCGTCAGTAGTCGGTGGGATTATGTCCATGAAAGTCGTGGCCCATGAGATACCAGCACCTCGAAGTACTTTTCGGCGGTGATGTGGAGCTCCTAAGACCGATGAAGTTCGTTATACCATCTTTCACTATAGGTATTTCATCTAAAAAAGCAGTGTTGTAGTATATGGAGTGAAAGATGTTGCAACGAACTTCGTTGAGCGGGCTAAAGAGATCCACATCACCGCTTAGAGGCGTTGGTGTCTCATGGGCTACCAGTTCTCCTAGACATGATCCCGCGGATTACCGACGATAAGTCGGGCAAGAAGCGCCACTTTTATCTTCTAGTCTCAGACCTTGTGTCCGAGAGGAACGCAAGGATCACGTGTATGGACTTAAAAGATTCCAACATCACTCAGAAATAAGCATGCAGGGCCAATGTTCTAAAGGCGATATAGATAGCCACGACGTCATGGGTGACACCGTATAATGCAATGTACCCGACAAGCTGGATTCCATTCTGAAGGTGATGGCTCATCGCTTGGAAGGGAAGAAAAACCCGAACAAGCCTGAAGAAAAATGTGACGTTTGCAGAAAAGGAGGCGCGCCGGCCACTCCTGCGTCCTGAGGGCCGTGAGGATCCCAGCATGCATGGCTGAGATATGGATCTTGAACTTGAGTTGGAGTTGCTCTTTTCTTGAGCACCTAGCTCCTTGGGAGCAGTAGGGTTGCTGCGCCCCGTATCAAGCTTTTAAATCTCAGTTGAGAAAAAAAAATACATCAGTATGCGCACATGAAGTTGCTACAAATCGATCTATGCTTAAGAGAGAATATCAATATGCATGCATGCGAGTGTGCTACGTAGTGGAACCGATCTAGGAATTGGCTCTGTACTTCTGTACACTTGCAATTTGAGGCCATGCGTACCTTCCTTGTAGCGCTGAGTAGACGGCTGCTCCGGGGGTATGGCGAATTGGCGATCGACGATGTGGAAAAGATCACACGGGGCTGCTGCTTTTATAGGCCCTTCGGGAGAATTCATTTTTTTCTTTTTTAACCAAGAGATAAAATTCGACAGGCTTGCAAACTGTTGGCGTACGGCGAGTTTGAAGAGATCCTGCTGTTTTAAAACGATATTGCAAAATCTTAAACGGCCAAGTAGCTAAAGTGCGTACGGCACAAGGATTCTTTCCTCTTGTTACCGCACCATGGTTATTCCTTGGGTCCCGATAAGGAGCGAACGCCAGATTTCTACCGATCTCTAACCAATCGTTCCCCATCGCAGGTGAAACGACCGAACGATTTCGTTCGGTCTGAGAGGCCTCCGAGCGTGAACACTTTCAGAAACTTATCGCTAACTAGAAGAACGCCCGTGCGTTGCAACGAGGCCACGTTAACTTTAAGAGTTCAATATTAATATTCTCATACATATCAAGTGACATTGGCGACCTTTTTTTACCATCAAATTCTCTCCCCCCCCCCTCTCTCTAACACACACATATCCATCTTATTGGATACGGGACCATAATCCATCTATTTCACACACACACGCTAGTGCATAGCAATATGGATTATGTGTATTATATTTGCCACCACAACCGAGGCAATTAATTTCATATAAATCGGCCAGCCACAGCTCTAAGAATACGCGGAGGAGGTGGCCCGGGTTGGCATCGGCGCTATCCGGCGCGGGCCACGGGCCAGCTTCCAAGTGCGTCTGCGCGCCGGCCACCCACGCCGGGTCCTTCAAGTGCCGCTTCCACCGCACCAACTCCCAGGGCCACGGTCAGAGAAGCCGCCCTTCTTCGCCCCCTTCACCGGCAGCGGCCAACGCGGTGTCGCGGCACCCGGCCTCGCCGTCCTCGTCTTCCGGCACCGTCGCGACCCAGTAACGCAGCCCAAGTATCGGCCTCGAGAATCAAGAACGCTCGACAACGGAGAGGAAAGGGAAGATCATATACATGTCATTGTTTATTTACTGCTCCCTCGATGTATTGTTTCCTTTGTTTGGAGATTGATTATCATCTGTGAGTTAAGGTAAGGTTAATGTGATTGAGCGATTTTTCTGAAAATCTAATATTTGTTTTCTAATTAATGTGATAGAGTGATTTAAGGTAAGATTAATTGATTTAGATTTGATCTTTAGATATTGTTCGTGATTGATTCTACATTACTAAATAACTTGCGCCAGTATGGAAAGTTTTGATCTGTTCAGATTTCATTCGTTGTGTGAGAGGGTGACGCAAAAATAAACCGATGAAGTGGGGGAAGGAGACGAAAAAAATTGTAACATCCCAATTTTCCTAAATTAGGATGTTAATACATCATTCATACGCATATCATATTTTTATTTTATTATTTGCTTTTTCAGAATATTCAAATCATTATGCAACATAAAGCAATTTATTTGGAGCGGAGATAACATGACTTCTCCCCTATTTTAAAAATGTTCATAATGTGCAGAATATTATTTCCAGTTCATATGATATGTTCTGGTAATTTTTGCAATGTTCAAAATATTTTATTTGATTGTTTTATTGCTATTTGAGTGGCCTATTGCATCAAAATTATTTTACAAAAATTGTATTAGTGTTGGAACTAGTGTTCCTGTAGTTTATAGCTGTAGAGCTATTTTTACTGTGTGTCTAGGTAATTTTATTTAGAATTCATATTGTGTATTTTATTTTATTTATTTTGTTTTCTGCTGTTGTTTTAAAAAAACAGCGCAGCGCCGCAGCGCTGCAGCCAGTCGCGCACCGCGGCCCAGCCAACCGCCAGCCCCGCAGCCCGCTCGCTCGCAGTCGCGAAGCGGTACGCATAGCCGCACCGCATCGCCCGACCCGCACCACGCCCCTGCTCGTCTCCTTCCCCGAGCCGGACTGGAGCGCACCGTACACGCGACCGAGGCCGAGCCGGATCGACCCGATGCCCTGGTCCACCCGGAGCACTCTGGAGACGCCACGCGCGAACTAAACCCTAGGGGAACCCGACCGCAGCCTCCCCTCGTCCTCCTTCGACCACACGAAGCCGCTGGAGCGTTTTGGATCTCGCACCGGAGCTCCGCTGGCCGCCGTCTTCGTCGGAGGATTCCATCGCCGTAAGGACACCACCGGCCACACCGTTCACTCCCCTCGACCCTCCTCTCAACGCCG
Source organism: Triticum aestivum (assembly GCF_018294505.1). Lineage (NCBI taxonomy): Eukaryota > Viridiplantae > Streptophyta > Magnoliopsida > Poales > Poaceae > Triticum > Triticum aestivum. Next base: position 624,258,236 of record NC_057806.1, on the reverse strand, counting down.
CACCTTCCTGACATTCTTGCTTGGACGAAAACGCAGCAGCGCGAGTGGGACGAGCTCGACCGCTGCCGCCGGAGTTGCCACGTTCAGGTCTTCACCACCGCCGGCACAGTCCACCTCGCCGCCGTCCCACACCACCACCGCCTCCGCCACTCACCTCCGCACCCGTCCGTCACCTCTCCTTCGCCGGAGACCCACCGGAGGAGCGCCGCCGCCAACGCCCGAGACCGCCGTCGTTTTCCTCTGTTTTTCTGGTGAGCACACGTGCCCGGCCAATCAAGCACTGCCACGTGGCACTTCGCTACAGGACACGCACAGGAGTTGTTGCAGTAACGCGTGAACTGTGCAGGAGATTTCTGTTTTCTTTTGTTTTATTTTCAGATTTCAACTCTAACTTCAACTAGCTATATCTTTTAGTCTATAGCTCCAATTTAGGTAATTCTTTTTCCTATGCACTCACAAAAATCAGCACATTATCACAGTACCAACTTTGCACATGTTTGCTCTTTTCAAATTTGAATTCGTTTGAATTTGAATTAAACCTTCCGGAGACCGTAACTCTCAAACCGTTTATCGGAATCGAGTGATTCTTTTTGCGTTGTGACCATAGTGCAATTTAGGTGCTGTTAAGCTGCTGTTGTTGAGTTTTTAAAATGTATTTCTTTCTGTTGGTTTTGTTTTGGTTCTTTTCGTGTTTCGGTGATTGATTTGTTGAATTGTGTGAAACGTGTAGATTGTCCGGAGTGCGACGCGAGCTATTGTCAGGAGTGTGACTTTCTGAACCAGAACCAAGGCAAGTTACATGTTGATCATCCTTTACCTATTGTTTTCTATGCATGTAGTTATATCACACTATGAATATATGCATGTATAGGAATACTATATTATTTTTGCTATGCTGATGAGCTATCTTTCCGTCTTTGCAAATCGTGGTAGTGGTAGGTTGCTATGCTTTGTAGACGGGGGTGGTTCGTGTATTCATTGAGTTTATGTGAGGATTATATATATTTAACAAATTGAGTAGTAACTCAGGATTTAACTCACCTCTGGGCGGAAGTGGTATTGCTTGGTGTTGAGGGAAGGCATCATGGGGTCTTGCACCTTTTCTAAGGCCATGCGCTCATGAGAGTGCACCCTAAGTGGAAAGCCGCCCAGGTTCAAAAAGATCAGACAGACTTAGTGACTAGTAGCTTCCATGTGCGGCCACTGGCTATATGGGCTCTGGCTTAGTTGATCAGTTGTTGGAACCCTGGCCCAGACAGTGTCGACAGATGTAGCATATGTAGGTGGGATGTGGCCGTCAGGTGGTCAAGGGAACCTCTTCTGAAAGACTTCGTCTCAATCTTCATTTATTTTGAAATGTATGAAGACATGGTTGGATGGTCGGCTCCCGTATCAGTCCTCAGACAAATACAGTGTCAGTTTTAAGGGTCAGTGTTGGAGATGCCCTAAGCTCCCTTCATTTATTGATTTAGCAACTAAATGTTTCAATGCATTGGTGAGTTTTCTTCATTTGAGTGTTTTGACTAGGTTCCCGTGCTTGCCATTATTTCTTGTCATGCGGAGACCACTCAAAAGAGATCAAGGTTGAGCATATCCATTGAGGAGGACAACGAGGTGGAATTTGAGACCAACAATAGACCGAAAGGGAACAAAATTGCAAAAGAGAGAAAGAAGAGAAATGCATACGGTGGCACATACAAAGAAGAGCTTGTACCCATTATTGAGGCCAAGAAAGGTGCTGGCAGCCGAGCGCAAAGAAGAGAAGATGGCGAGGTGGAATGAGCTCAAGATGTTGGAGGATGAGAAATGGAAGGCCAAGTTGGCGGCCGAAGAGAGAAATTTGATGGCAGATGAGCATAGACTTGCACTTGAGGAGGAGAGGACCCATAATGTCAAGAAAGCCGAAAATCGCGCTATCATGTCCACAATGGATGAAACCACAAGAAAGTATTGGGAGCTCACTCGTGGGGAGATCTTGCCAGAAGCGGAAGGCTGTCTTCGGAATGGCTGTCATGATGGTGGTGGCAGCCGAGAGGATGGTGGTGGTGGTGATGGTGGTGGCGGCCAAGAGAATGGTGGTGGTGATGGTGGACGAGAGGATGATGGTGGTGGCGGTGATGATTTCTTTGACGAGGACTTCGTTTGAGTTCATGCATTGCCATTGGTTGGCTTGATCCACAACATACACAAGTTATGTTTGTGGTGATTTTGGATCAAACTTTGTGTTTGAAATAATGCCTTTAAATCGAACTACGCATGTTTTAATTTGAAAATCGCAATGATGAAAGTATATGCTTGTTAACGGTTATGTTATGGATGTTTTAATTTGAATGTTTTTATGATATATATTGTGTAGTGTTTAAGGTTCATACGGCTATGACACAAAACCTATACAAACTTCTTTTTTACTTTACTAAGTTTAGGGGCTCGGTTAGGTGCGGCCATCTATGAAGGAGTAAACGTTTACTCTATTAACTTTACTCGGCCGGGTCCTCCTCTATTTTTTAGGAGATCGGTTAGAGTCTTAGCATCTGTACACTATGAAGCACCGGAAATAACCTTATATTCGGATGTACGATGGTAACATCTGTCTGTATAAATAATCTTCTTTTCCACATGAAGGCAATACAAAATTGCTGGTAAGATATTCTTGTAAAAGATACTACTACTATAGTAATCACCTTGCAATAAGGAGTACTTTGACATCAAAATGAATGTTAGTAAGATGGTTTTCACTTGAGATTAAACATATCCATGAGAAAGAAAAAAAATATGTCTCATGCCTCGAAACATATCATAAAGTAAACATACCTCGAGACAAAAAAAAAACTACTACTTGTTCTAATTCAATTACTTGGTACTGTGAGGAGCGTAATCCCACTTCAGGAGCATAGACAGAGGACATGGTATCGAGAGGGAGCGCGAGGATGTGGTATCCGAGGAGCGTAGACTTGCACTTGAGGAGGCAGAGTACATGGCTTTCGCTTGAGAATTAAACACATCCAGGAGACAGAAAAAACATACTTCACATACCTCGAGACAGATCCTAAAAATAAACATACCTCGAGACAAAATTAAAGAAACTACTAGTTCTACTTCAATTTCACACTCACAAACATTTGAATTACTTCGTGCACGGTAAAATGAGAAGTAGCCTCTTTAACTATAACAAACAATTTGGACGATTCTTTCAGCTTTGCGCGGAAGTTGGTGTGCATGCGTCGCGACATATATACCATCTCATTTAGCTCTTGAGCTTGAGCACTGCTGCATCGTCAACATGGTACTCACACATGTTGCTGGAGCTCCGCTTGCAGTAAATGCCGGCGAGGTTGAGGGAGACCTTCTCGGTTTGCAGGTCGATCCTGTAGAGCATGCGATGGTAGAAGTGGAAAAGCAAGCTGCCGCTCTCCCCTAACTCTGAGAAGCACTCCAGCGCCACCCTGTCTCCCTTCTCCCGCGACGGCAGCCGGCCCTTTCGCTCCAACGTGATGTTCCACAAGTCGAAGGACTTGTGGCGCGTCCACCTTGCCGGCTTCTCCGCCTGATGGTCGTCCAGCGTCCATAGAGATATGGTGACATTTGCCACCACGGCTAGGGTCAGCCGCCGCGTCCCATTCACCGTCATCGATGCCAGGAGGATGTCCTCGGTGTTGAAGTTGTCGCCGCGACCTCGTGTTTCTGGAACTTTGATCGGGAAGTTTATCGGCGTCGGCTGCCGCTGTCCGTCGAGAGGGAGCGCGAGGACGTGGTAACCGAGGCACTTGGACTCGGACTTGCAGAGCCAGTACGCGACGCCGTCGAGGACGAGCGGCGAAGGCCGGACGAACCTGCTCGGGGCGCCCAGGGGCAGGTTGGCATACGTGGCCACGACGCCATCCCACTTGCCCTTCGCCGACGAGAAGGTTTGGATCTGGAGCATCCCGGCGTCCGCCAGTTCAAGATTCAGAATCTGTAGGCTGAAGCTCGTGCCGCCGTGAGCCAACAGCACAAAAGACTCGTCCCAGATGGACGGGTGCGGCAGAGAGACGTGTTACCCGGTGACAGGATTGCACACGACGAGGTCTGAAGGCGGCGGCGAGTGGCCGGGCAAGACGACTGCGGACGGCGATGGACGGCGGCGGAGGGCGACGAAGCCGCCATGCGACGCCACGGGCTCGTAGTCGTAGCCCTCGAGTCCGCTTTCACGATCCTCAAGGAACGCGCATGCGGCTTCGAAGGCGACGCGCGTACCGGCGACGTGCGCCTGTGTCTTGAGCAGTTCGACGCTGCCGCTCGAGAATCCGTAAAGGACGCCGAGGATGTGTTTGGGAGAGACACCCGATTCTTGTGCCACCATGGTGACCGCGTCCGCCGTCCGTTCTTCTCTCGCGCGTTGTTCGCGGGGTGTTCTTCCCTCGAGTTTGCGCGTTTTTTTGGCTCGATCACAACTTACAGGTCGAATCACAATCTATGCCCTAATCGCAGGAGTTGTATATATTATGCTCCGCATGATCGGTAATCAACTCGGTCGGCCGGCTTTCCGAATTCATATTGGCGTGAACTACCCGCAGGCCGAAATATTGAGGGGCCGTGTTCAAGTGTAACTATCAGCCCAACTATAATTACGATACGTGGCCCAACCAACATCAACAGCCACGGCCCAGCAGGCATACGTACGTTTTTCTTTTGCCGGGAGCAGGCATATGTACGTAGCTTCAAAGATGACTGCTTGGATCCGGCGCCTCAAAAAAAAAAAAGCAAAAAAAAGACTGCTTGGAGGAAGACGCGACTTACTTTCCAAGATTTTTGGTCTTACCATATTATCTCTTGGCACCTGGCCCTTGGATTCTTCCCTTTCGCTCTACAACTTGCAGCCATCCATTAACAAGCGCCAAGTCAACGGTGTAAAGGTAGGCAAAACGGCCGGGGCAAGAAGAGCCCTAGACTGTTTTCACTTCAAAGCATTCATGACCGCTCATTCATGCATTTATTTTTTTTCCGATGCATTTAGTGCATGATCAAAATCCTGGTTTGGATATAAAGTATTCGAGCATATCCAGATATTATGGCGCAGGGAAACCTTGAAATTGCAAAATTTAAAGCTAAAGGTATATCTCTACTAAAGAGGAGTATGTATTCCCCCGCAAAAAAAAAGGAGTTTGTACGGCGTTCGTTTCGTCTCGCAGATCGCATGATTACAACCATCGCAGACTTTCTCACCATCAATTTTTTTCCCAAACGATTCACCCGTTCGGTTTAGCCGATTCTTTTTTTCTTTTTGTCCTTACCTAAACAACCTTCACAACTTACCTCTGCCTTGCCCTCATTCCTCTTTTTCGCCTCCTCCAACTGTCGCCGCTACACTCCTCCCTCACCCTTGCCAATGACGACCACCTGCCGCACGACCCGTCGTGGCTCTCCTCGGTGCGCATCTTCTCGCCGCCATACCCCCGCCCTTGACGTTTCTGGACCACCGTCATACACCTCTTCCTCCCTCCACATGGCCGCATCGGCCATTTATGAGCTCAAGTGCCTCATCATGGAGGCATCCCTTTATACCTTCTCCTTACAAGCTTCGGCTTCACCGCGTCGTGTCATCATCGTCTTGGCCCTCTAGGGGTGGCACGATAGTGGGTTACCAAGGCTGCGACGTGCGTACTGGCTCATGGCGACACCAGTGTCGGAATCATGGTATTTCGTCATCATCATGGACTCGAGTTTCATCAACATGTACGTCATATGAGATGAGGGAGGTAGATCGCGAGAGATGGGAAGGCAGAGAATGGCACTCGGGGGAGATGGAGCGGTAGCGAGATTGGACGACCTCGCCAGCGGAGTACGTAGGCAAGAGGGGGGGCTTCAATTCCTTGTGTGTGTGTGCATGAGTTGGGATTATTTCCGACGTCGGTGGTAAACATGCATGGATCAAAGTGTTACTTTTTCGGAAGGGGAGAAAAAAATGGAAGGAGAGGGAGGGATACATGGTGGGAGAGGTGGAAACCTTGGAAGCGAGGCTGGGAGAATGGGGTTGCCATGAACAAAACTTTATATTACAATCAAGTGGGTATTACTTTTTTGGCGGGGAAACTCCCGATTTATTCATCAAACATCATGGCAGTAAAAAAAATGCGAGAAGTAACAAATATTACGTCATTGTTCGTAGACCATCTACGACGACTACAAGCACTGGAGCAAGCCGAAGGTGCATTGTCATCATCACCCTTCACTCACTGGAGGTGAGCAAACTTTTGTTGTAGTAGGAAGTCGGAGTTGTCGTACTAAGGCTCCACACGATCAGCGCACCAGAAAAACAACCGGCACCAATAAAGAGAATCATAGATTGGAAGGATCCGACCTATAGAGACATGAGCACAGATGAACGAAGACTGGATCCATGCAGATCCACCGAAGACAAACACTGACCGAATCATGCGATATCTGTCGGAGATACACATCCACATGCCATCTGATGACGCGAGGTGTGCCGCTGGGACTGGGGCAAGGTGGGAACAACCTTCTTCCTTCTTCAGGGTGCCGCCGCCACCTCGACTTCCTAAACAGGACACGAACCCTAAAGGCAGTAGAAAAACACCTAAAAACAAAGCATGAGCCCTCCCGCCGGCATGGATAGGGTTCCACCGCGTCTTCATAGCCCTAAGGCCACATGAGACGAGGGAAATAGATGACAACGTCGACGAGAGGTGTGGCCCTAAATGCCTGGGAGCCTTTCTTTCTTTCTTTCTTTCTTTCTTAGGAAGTAAGAAAACAATTCATCCAATGAATATCATTCATATGTTGGTCATATATATTTACTGAATTTCGAGATGCGCATTTGTGCGTGCACAACTTCCATATCTTGAAATTATGAATATTAAGAGGTGCAAGCCTTTCTCTTCTACTTCCTCTGTAAACAAATATAAGATCATTTAGATCACTACTTTAGTGATCTAAACGCTCTTATATTTCTTTACGGAGGGAGTAGAAAATTAGGGAATTGGCTCACATATTATAAAATAATTTGATGCACACATGTTAATTTTAAATGGCTAGGAAGTACAAGTGAAAGATTCTATTTTGAATTGGTTCCTTTATTGCACAGTTCGACCACAATTTCTAAATAATGATTAGAATGATACTCGAAGATATGAACGTTCTCCAAGGTTAGATTAAGTCTCTTCTATAACTTGCAACTGTAGTAATGTTTTTCAATAAAATTCTAATATGTATACTAGAAACTAAAAGAGGACTTAACCAAGTAATGATATATTTGTGTCCCCGAGATAGTTATCAAGTTCTAGCGCATGGGTTGAGGACTGCATTTGGCACCATCTTCGCCTGGGTTGTCTTTGACCCCATCCTATCACCGAGCTCCTCTCAATGAACTCACCCTACAACTTTCTATTGAACCACCACGAGGAGGACCATGGAGTCAAAGCAGGTTGTTGTCCAAGTCAACACTCACCTGTGGCTCCTCCACCTATTTTCTGGAATTCCGTGGCAACGCACGGGTGTTTAGCTAGTGTAATGGTAAAGTATAAATTGTTGAGCCTTGAGTAGTGGATAGTGGTTAGTGCTAGCCTTTACCTTATAGGTTGTGGAATAAGCAACATGACTAACCACACTAGATTTGTCAGGATGGTGTGGTGTAAGAATTTCATCTCCATTTTTTGCTGGAAGAACTCCCGTGGACAAAAAAATTGGTATGGCTCTTTTTGTGGGGATTTTTGAAATTGGGTAAAAACAAACAAAATTACACTAGAAATTTGGGGGGGGGGGGGACTCCAATATGTGAATCAACATATGCTCTGATCTAAGATGTTGTAGGGTGAAACCCTAGTTCATGATCTTTTCACACTTGGAGGAGTAAAAGGGAGCAAATCAAGAGAAGAACACAAGATGAACACTCAAATAGACAAGATCCAATCACACATATGCTAAATCCACATACACATAGAGGGATACAAGGATCCAAATCCAACACAAGAGGGCACAAGAGGAACTAGTTCATCCCAATCCTTTGAAGAAATTGAGGTCTTGATATCCTTATATAGAGGATCTTCCATAGATGGGGTCTTGAATCCACTAGGGATCTTCTCCTAGGAGGTCTTGGGGCTGGGGGTAAGGAGCAAAACTCTACTAAATATCTAATATCTTTGCCTACCCTCGAAATGGAGAGGAGGAGGTCTATTTATAGAGCTAGGGGCGAAAGGGTAAGCGAGGGGAGGTTACAAGGCACTTGGGCTTGATGCTGTGCGCAGGCGATAGATGTCTGGCCCGACATGAGACGCCAGATGTCCGGCGTGGAGGGCCGGTCACTTCTCTCCCCTGGATAGCCAGAGCCGGATTTTCGGGCCGGCACCGGATGTCCGGCTGTTTGACGGGTGCCGGATGTCCGGCAGCTGTAGTGTTGCCTCGCGTCCATTCTTCTGTGGTCTTCCTCTGTTTGGTGGCGCCGGATGTCTGGCCACTGTAGCTCCACAGCGACTCCACTTGAGGCACCCCTTGCTCCCCTTCCGTGTGGACTTGTCCTAGCTTCGAGCATCTCCATGGTTCCTGAGCACATGTAGTGTCTTTGCATTAGGTAGCAACCATGTCTCGAATGAATGGAAAGGGGAAGCATTTTGAAGCGGGTTCACTTTGTGTCCAATGGCACATGCTCGAACTCTCGTCATATGTCCATTTGGGGCTGAGGGAGTAGTTCTAGTGTACATGGGGTGACCATAGGATGCTTTGCATCACCTGAATTCAGGAAATATTGCACATTCATTTTAGACATGTTTTAATTATTTCACACGCACTGGATTTTAGACACATATTACAATTGTTTCATAAAAAAGAACGCCTTTCTAATTACGTAACTCAATTTGAAAAAAAATACTAAACATGCATTTTAAGCAGATGATAATGATTTCGTACAGATTTTAACAATTTTGTAATTATTTTGCTATACAAAAAATGACAAAATGGTGATTTTCTAAAAACTGAATAATACATGTACTATTCATCTTTCCAAAATCATGATTTTTTTTCATTTTTGTGTAACTCACATGGTTATTTATTTCAGCATCAAAATATACATGTTTTTAATATACATCCATATAGACATGCTGAATTTTTAAACTTCAAAATACTATTTTGTCACTATTCAAAATATAGAGCTCACTGGAGCTAGTCCTCGGAAGTGACTTTTTGATTGAGTCCCCCCTCATATTTAGGGTCACACTTTGACCATAAAAAATTACGGTGAGAATCCTCTTTCAAATACAAACTCAATGTTTTGCCCAAAAAAATACAAACTCAGTACTCTACTTTATGTAGGACATAAATTATAATTTATTTGTTATATAGATGATCAAAGCTTAACCTAATATACAAGGGACCCTAGTAAACCTGGACAAAGGAATTACACCACGGCAGTGTGTTTCCTTTTTTTAGCATAAAAGTAGTTTTATTCTGATACTATAGTGTTACAATCGAGTGGCCAAAAGATCCTCAATACAAGGGAAACCTTGGTTGAGCCACACCGTCGTGACACATTCCCTACAACTATTTTGTGCGCGCAGGAATAAACCCCATGTCGGAACACAACGCCTTTATCTCCATGATGAGATGCCCATAAGCAGAGTGGGAGAGAGGTTCACCGGAGAACACTGCTAAAGCCTCTAAGGAATCAGATTGTACAACGACTGGAAAGTCCGTATGTGGAATAGCAAGAGTCATACCTTACATGAAAATATGACCTCCAGCGCTTCGTTGCAATTAAAGATATAGCAATAGGCTGAAAATATGACCGATCGAATAATCTTCTCTTCTCAGTGTCATGCCTGCCGCAGCTATACTTGTGAGAGTAACCAAGGGACTTCAAATAGCTATAAAAGAATTCTACTGTAGCCACAACTGGAGGGGCGTCTCTTTGCCATGACTGGCACAAGTCATTCCGAATCGAAGCTGCCAAATGCGCGATCAACATAATCACCATGTCCCGCACGGTTGCTGTGCAATTCATTAGAAGATTCAGCAGCGAATCATTCCCACTGTCCACTGACAGACTGACAGAACATCACGGGGCAAGGGCCATACGGCACGCATGTGCTCTCAAATATTCCAAGCATGGCTGCAGGAAACCAATGCATGGGATGAACTTTCATCCTCGACACCGCACAGTGTACGGGTACCCGCGTGTAGCCAGGTGCAGGTTCCTGTGTCGTAGGGCCTTCTAAAATGCATAGTCTTCTCCGTGCACGGCGTGTGCGCCGCAATGGCCGATTTTACTGATCATCCTGACGAAAATATGGGTCGTAGCGCTCGTGCATGCGTCTCGCCATTGCTTAACGTGATTAGACCGATCGAGCTAGCAGGCAGGCAAGATTCGGGAACAATCGTCTGTGTCCATACTGGACGCGCGAAGCCGTTTTCTGTTACTTGAAGCCATGCATTGCATGCAAGGCCACGCTTGAATTTAACACGCACGAATTAGTTACATGGTCGTCACTGCAAGCAAGTTGGCTATCTCTTTTGGGAAATAGTAGCGAGGAAGGTCTCATCTCATCCCTTGTGATGTGCAATCTTCACTGTTACTACTCAAGAGCTGCAGCATGCGAGCATGCCAGAGAGAGAGAGAGAGAGAGTTGCTTCCGGTTTCTGCCTCGCTCGTTATCGCTCTTCACCGTTACTCTTCCCATACCGTGATAACGACTCGACTATATCCATCTCGACGTCGACGGCCGCCGCCAGAATTTCCCTTTAAATACCGCAGCGCACCGTGATCCATTCCCTCACTCACACAGCAGATCAATCCGGCGAACATCTGTCTTCACAGCTCTCACTCCCACTCGCGTAAGATGGCAAGCACTCAGGTATGTTACAACTGCAGCGCACGGTCGATCGAGTAACACCATGAGTCCAGTTAGCTCATTTGCATGGTGCACTTTGTGTGCTGCTTGTTTCAGGACGTGAACATGGACGGCAGCCTCGCCCGCTACGCACCGTTCGGCTCGAGCACGACAACGCTGTCCGTGCACAACGAGGAGGAGACGGGCATCACTGTCGCCGTGGGTGGCAACGAGCCCAGCGGCCGGTACATCCTGGTGGCGGGGCGCGCCGACGAGAAGGACGGCGTACGCCTGCCGATCCCGGTGGGCGTCCTGAAGCCTGGGATCACGTACCGCGTGGCCGGGTGGATCAGCCTGGGCGAAGCGCAGGGGACGAGCCACCCGGTGCGCATCCACCTTGACGTGGACGATAATGGCAACGAGACCCTGGTGGAGTGCGGCGCGGTGTGCGCCCAGGAGGGCGCGTGGACGGAGATCATGGGCGCCTTCCGCCTCAGGACGGAGCCGCGCAGCGCCGCGGTTTACGTCCACGGCGCCCCCGCCGGCGTCGACATCAAGGTCATGGATGTCCGCGTCTTCCCGGTGGATCACAAGGCGCGCTTCAGGCAGCTCAAGGACAAGACTGACAAGGTGAGCATGCATCCACGTAACCACCTGCATGCATGCATACTTTTTTTTTGGCATGGACGTGCATGCATCATACGAGCTCCGTTGATGCAGGCGCGCAAGAGGGACGTGATTCTGAAGCTGGGAAGGCAGACCGGAGCGGCGGCGTCCGTGCGCGTGGTGCAGTTGGACAACGCCTTCCCCTTCGGGTCATGCATCAACACGTCCGTCATCCAGAAGCCGGCCTTCCTCGACTTCTTCACCAACCACTTCGACTGGGCCGTCTTCGAGAACGAGCTCAAGTGGTACCACACCGAGGCGCAGCAGGGCCAGCTCAACTACGCCGACGCCGACGCGCTCCTCGCCTTCTGCGACCGCCTCGGCAAGAGCGTCCGCGGCCACTGCGTCTTCTGGTCCGTCGACGGCGACGTGCAGCAGTGGGTCAAGAACCTCAACAAGGACCAGCTCAGGTCCGCCATGCAGAGCCGCCTCCAGGGCCTCGTCTCCCGCTACGCCGGCAGGTTCAAGCACTACGACGTCAACAACGAGATGCTTCACGGCCGCTTCTTCCGCGACCGCCTCGGCGAGGAGGACATCCCGGCGTATATGTTCAAGGAGGTGGCGCGGCTGGACCCGGAGCCCGCGCTCTTCGTCAACGACTACAACGTGGAGCGTGCCAACGACCCCAACGCCACGCCGGAGAAGTACGCCGAGCAGGTGGCGTGGCTGCAGAGCTGTGGCGCCGTGGTGGGCGGCATCGGCCTGCAGGGCCACGTGCAGAACCCGGTCGGGGAGGTCATCTGCGCCGCGATCGACAGGCTCGCCAAGACCGGCGTGCCCATCTGGTTCACCGAGCTGGACGTGCCCGAGTACGACGTCAGCCTCCGCGCCAAGGACCTGGAGGTGGTGCTCCGGGAGGCCTACGCGCACCCGGCGGTGGAGGGCGTCGTCTTCTGGGGCTTCATGCAGGGCACCATGTGGCGCGAGAACTCCTGGCTCGTCGACGCCGACGGCACCGTCAACGAGGCCGGCCAGATGTTCCTCAACCTCCAGAGGGAGTGGAAGACGGACGCGCGCGGGAGCGTCGACGGCGACGGGGACTTCAAGTTCAGGGGCTTCTACGGCAGGTACGTCGTGGAGGTCACCACGGCGACGGGGAAGCAGATGCTCAAGACCTTCACCGTGGAGAAAGGGGACAACGACACACCTCTCCTCGTGGATTTGGCCGATGCCTGAGTGCCTCACGGTGAATCTATATCTAAGATATACTGCTATTTATACCGATATATATAATTACATGCATGCATTTGCGTACAACGGTCGTCATACGCTGCAGTTGTGATTGAAAGGACGACACGTCAAGGAATAAGGTCGTACAGTATAATTTTTCAGTTTTCCTAGAACGCATCTAGATGAGATATAATTTGGTCTCATTCATCTTTTATAGCCATTAGATGTGATGCTATAAGATGCGTGTGTGCTGACATGGATGTTATATGTTCTTGTTTTTCAAGTGAATGAGACCAAAGTATATCTCATCTAGATGAGTTCTAGGTACTCCCATAATTTTTCGCATTTCTAAGGTAACGGGTATTGTATTTTGTAAGAGAAGTGTAAGGTACTGTACTCCTAAATCTAATGAAGATGATTAAAGCAAAAGGCCTATTATTGGTCTTATATTATTATATATCACTTTAGCTACATGTAAGTTGCCTGAATTTTTACATCATAAATGTCATTCCGTGGCAAAAATGATAATTTTTCATTTCACTTTTGTCACTCTTAGCTTTTGACATGTATCACAATTGCCACTTTAATTTTTTTGCTTTTGCCACGGAATGGAAAAAGTGATATATTGTCAAAAGCTAAGAATGGCAAAAGTGCAATGTCAAATCCTAGAGTGGCATAAGCAAACTGGGCAAAACCTAGAGTGGCAAAAACAAAGTTTTTCCATATTATATGTTCCTTTTTTGCATATTACTAAACGTGCAATTTCAGTGCAAACTTGTGTGTAAAATTTTCCCCTCTTTTTCTTTCTTCTTAAAGGGGTTCATTATTCGCTAGAAAACTTCATTTTTTTGCTTTACTTTTAGTTTTTTTTCTTCTTAAAGGGTTTCATTCTTCCATAGAAAACTTCATTATTTTGATTTTGTTTTTCTTTTTATTTTACTTTATTCTCTTTCTTTAAGGGCAATGACAATATCATTTCACTATTATATGCTTGTTCTTGCATATTATAAAAAATGCAATTTATGTGTAAACTATGTGCAAATTTTGTCATTTTTTCATTTTCTTCTCTTAAAGGGGAATATAATGCCACTAATTAGTTATTTTTATACAACTTGTTGCGAAAATTGCAACATTATATGTTCCTTTTTTTTGCATAGTACTAAAAGTGCAATTTAATTAAGTACAAACTTGTGTGCAAGTTTTTTTTCTCTTTTCGTTTTTTCTTAAAGGGGTTCATTATTCCCTAGAAAACTTCATTATTTTGCTTTTTTCATTTTGTTTCTTCTTGAAGGGTTTCATTCTTCCGTAGAAAACTTCATTATTTTGATTTTGATTTTTTTATTTCATTTTTTCTTTAAGGGCAATAACAATATAATTTCACTATTATATGGTTATTCTTGCATATTTATAAAAAGTGCAATTTATGTGTAAACTATGTGCAAATTTTGTCATTTTTTATTTTCTTCTTCTTAAAGGGGAATACTAATGCCACTAATTCATTATTTCTTAAACTTCTTTTATTTCATTTCTGTGTGTGTAAGTATATACATGCAAGTAATATACAATATGTGTGTAAATTATACTAGATCGTGAAAATTGCACTACTATATGTTCACTCTTTGTGTATTACGGAAAGTGTGATTCGAATTTATGCTGTGTGCATGTTTTTTTTCATTTTTTCTTATATTCTTAAAAGGCAATACCAATGCTGCTAGTGTATTCTTGCTTATAAAAATTCGTTATTTTAATTTTATTATTTTTTATATCTTATATAATTACTGATGTTGGGCTTGTGTACGTGAGCAACTGAGCTTGCACGCATGCAGCCCGGGTCCGTGGTGGGATTGTGTTCGTGAGCATGCACGCATGCAGCCTGGGTCCTGTGGCGGGATTGTGTGAGCATGCATGCATACGGGTTGTGTACGTGAGCCCGGCAGTAAAACAAGTGACTGACCCTAATTTTGGTCAGGCGACTTACCCAAAAACAACATTCAGTCAACTTGCACATAGTCAATCCCATTATCTATATCTATATCTATACTCCTATATAGTGTACCAGTATAGATGCATATGAACCGTTGGATCTTTTAAATCTGATGGCTGATATCAAATTTGCTCAGTTATGGAGCTACGTGCACATACATCAACCGTCCGATTAAGCAATCTAGCGGCCCAAAGTGCAGGGATTCGCGGTGCTGCCTACCACTGTCGTGCTCTCCCTACTGTCACGGCGCAGTACTCATTGTCAGAAAATAAAAGCAACGAGACTATACTCTAGAGTGTTCTTTCACACTCCAGATTAGGACCATTCCACTCACTGATACGTGGGTCACAAGGGCTTAGCTCACGTGAGGTGTTGTTCTGTATGTAGCTTTTCCATCCGTTTCAATGCACTCTTCCAAAGATGTGAACGTAGGGCCGTAAGGGCCACAACTGTATAGGTCAGTGATTAGTACGGACGTGACATCTCTACTTCTAATGTCTCAGTTAGTAGTTTTCGCGGTTAATTTTCGTCTCATCTTTTCTGGGTTTTTTTCGTCCTCCCTCCCACCTCCCAATCCCCCGTAGTAACGATCCCACCTTCCAGTTTCGTCGGTTTTTTATTCGCCCCTCTCTCATTGAGCGGACAAACACAACGTTTATTTGGTAACACAATGAATTCACATATAGTGATTGATTTCTTCTTTGGTAACCCAACTAACGAATGGTAATCAATCTTCAAATACCAAAACCAAACGCACAAGGCAACAATCAATTCACGTACCAAAACCATTCGTTACCAGGTTCCACCGATCAATACACAATCCCTCTGATTTTTTGTTGCGTTGCTCGCTCCTCCCCCGAGTCCCTCCCAAGGAAGGAAATCAACGAGCAATCCCTCCTTCCAAGTGAAGCATGTGTTGACCAAGGAAATAAATTGGCTGGCAATCCCCTTTGATCCGATCGATTAACTGCAGATGGACGTGCCTAGAGAGAAGAAAGGGGTAGAGTGCTGCCTCCTGCTAGATCACACCACGCCTCCGGCCACCCCGCGTTTCCCGTGTCGGCGCACGATGTGGCGCTATGGTCGTCATGCATGCCACCACCCGCGTCATCCGTGGAGCCCTAGCCGCTCCAATCCGATGGCCCCTTCCCCTACATCCTCAACCTCGTCAAATACTCAGATCCGGGAGGACGCAAGAAGGCCGACTCGGAGGACGCGCAGGGACGCACGGTGATGCAGGTTGCCGCCGGTCTCGGGTCCAAGACTGCACGCGGCACGTCGTTGCAAGAGGTGCTCAGACAGATGCATTGGACCTGGTCACTGACGCGATGGCACCCGACTCCGCAGCGCAGCCGACCTATGGTCTCTCCTTGGCTTCAACAAGGCCATGTTGTGCTTATGCATCAGCCCCGCCTCGCGGTGCGCATGTCAGTAGTCCTACTGCCTACTGCACATATAGTTTCACTGTTACTTTCCTTCAGCAAAAGATCCATGCCTTGTTACTTGAGTTTCTTGATATTTTTCTCCTGCTAAACCATTGTTTTGAATGGTGATTCTAGGAAGGAGGAGCGGACACCTACGTCATGTGTCACCAGTGGAGGAAGGATGGCAAGAAGAAGCTCTCCAACACCAACTTCACATTGTTCCGTAATTTGATTCATTATATTTTCCCCAAGTTCCATGTTCCCCCCTTTTCCATTCCATGCATGTATGCGTTGTGTTGTGTGTGGTAAAGCAATTTCCAGAAGAAACATAACTATTTATGTATGTTGGTATATTTACCGGTGAATTTGCAAGACATTCAAATGGGTGAGTTAACTAGGGTGTGTGTTTTTGCTGATCCACGACATATGGACGTAGTTGTTCTACTCCTTATTTAACCGGAAGAATTCCTAGCTAGGACGAAGCTGGGCCATTGTAAGGCTAGCTCTTCCATGTTCTCCAAGTGTTAGAGCTTCTCAAATTGTAGACTCACTATTGCCTTGCAGTTTCTACTCCACTGCCGCTTGCTTATATGAATATTTCCCTTTAAAGTTCTCACTAATTTGGTATGCTAGACACGTAGAAGTGCCCACTTTCAAATTGTCATAAAGTATTCGATTCGTGCACAATTCAATCTCCAAACAAAGTAAACAATTAACCCCTACATCCCATACCCAATAAGATGAATATGTGTGTGTGTGTTATAGAGAGAGAGAGGGAGAGGGGGGGGGGGGGGGGAGAGGGAGAGGGGAAGAGGGAGAGGGAGAGGGGGAGAGAGAGTGAGGAAGACGGAGGGAGTGTGTGTGTGTGAGGATTTGATGGTAAAAAAGGTTATCAATGTCACTTGATATGTATGAAAATATTAAATGTAATATTAACATAATTAATATTGAACTCTTAAAGTTAATGTGGCCACGTTGCAACGCACGGGGGTTCTTCTAGTAAATATGGGATGATAGTTGAGGCAAAGTTTGGTACTCCCTTCGTTTCTTTTTAGTCTGCATATAAGATTTGGTCAAAATCAAACTATGTTAATTTTGACTAAGTTTATAGAAAAATATATCAAGATTCACAATATGAAATCAACATTGTTAGATGCATCATGAAATTAATTTTCATACCATATATCTTAAGTATTGTAGATGTTGATGTTTTTTTCTACAAAGTTGGTCAAACTTTATAAAGTTTGCCTTTGACCAAATCTTATATGCAAATTAAAAAAAATGGAGGGAGTACTTTGTTCTACAACTTTTCTATTCTTTTCTTTTGTAGCTGAACGGACATTTTTGCAAAAAAAATGCTAACAATTATTTAACCAAAAGATAATGCAAACAGTTGAGCACCTCAAAAGTAGCAGCAGCAATTTACATCCTTGATCACCAAGTGACACATGTGGTAAGCAATCCAAAAAAAATTACATCCTTGGTTTTTTCTCTCTGTGTTTTAAACACTTTTGTGGTAGACCATTGTATACAAATAATCTATTTCAAGAGTCGAAACTAGATAGCCGACAAAATAACTATATGGTAGATTAATAATCAACGTCTCATGCATGTCACTATATTTATTCATAATTTGATTTTTTAGGAAAATATTATTTGTTTTGAACCCAACAGAACTATTGACCGTGGACGTGCTTTGCATGTGCCAATGTACTAGTACTAGATCGATAACGCGCCTTGGCGCGAGGGTGCCGGTCCTAATGACTTGGGCAAGCGAATAAATATCAAACACATGTTCATGAGAAAGAACAACTGATTTTCGGGTTTAAGAGAAAGAACAAACATTCACTCTGTAGTCTGTACCAGAAGCATGGCATCATGAGTTTAGCACGGTCATGAGACTACAATAGCTAATTGCATTTAATCCGTCCCATGAGCTAGGTAGCATCAAGTTCAGTATGGACATCAGTGAGATTACAAAAACTAATTAGATATAAGTTCAATAGTAAGAGTAGGAAAATGAGATTGCAAATGCAAGACCAAATGGCTGTGAAGACAGGAAAACTATGCGAAGACATAGTTAGGCATACTAATGCTTGGTTCAACTGCCTTTTCGATTAACTCCATGAGTGCCATTCCATATGACCTGATGTGAATAGTTTGTGAGATAGATGAACCATAAAATGTTCTTTTATAGACAATGCACTTCCGATTTTGTACCTTAACCTTTTAAAGCGTATGGACATTGAGCGATGGTTTCCCCTTGTAATCTTGAAGGCGAAGACACGTATCTGATATTCTTTCATCACTGTCGCCTCGACAAAGTCTGGCCAATTGGTTTATTCTTTGATCCCTTTTTTATAGACCGGATCACAAATCAAAATAGTACCAACTGCAACAAAAGCAAGATGTAGCCATTGATGTGCATTCATGGCAATGCTGGAAGCACGCCTGGGTGCGTGAGAACCAGCAAAAACTGGATACTAAAACTGAACATTATTTATGAGAGATCCTAAAAACTTTCACACACATGAACGTTGCACTTCACATGGGACTGAAATACAACAGCACATGCTTTTTGCCTTTTTGGTCACAAAAACACCGTTACACAATTAAAAATAAAAACCTTCCAAAAGCACCACTTAAATTGCTTTAAAACATGGGCAAAATGACCAATAGAGATGACAAAAAACATATAGGTTGCAGTCACATATGCAGAACATCAAGTATATAATGCATTGCCCTATAAAATACGAGACTAATATCTGCTTAATAGGTGCCTTTCTTTATCTATTGGCCTCGTAAAGTTCTGCCACAGCCTACGAATAATGCTACAATTTCTGAAAGGTTTGTATCCACAATAACTTTTAGGACCAAGTACAAATGGCATACATCACCGTGTTTACAAGGTTATACCAGCTGCAAACTATGGGTAATTAACTTTTATTTAGGAAATCAAGAAATAATTCATCAAAGCCAGTGTAGAAACAAAATGTGGTACTTCTCATGCAGCCAACAGTAATAGAGCAAGAAGGGGGGAAGTCCACGCCGACCAATACATTATCTGCCAGAGAATCTTCAACTTCCCTTTGCCAAGAATTGGGTAAGTTCCTCCATGCATGGAACACTCTACTTATTTATAGAGTGCAGCAGCATTCAGCCAACGAGACACCTTAATTGTTAGTACATGCAATTGTGAATAATTAATAAGATTGTTCTAGATTCACCGAGACATGAAAAACTGGTATAGTAGTTTCTGATTTTCAGAAGACCTTGGTTATTTTCAGCTTTACATTACTAAGGAAACCTGCATGGACCTACTCTATGGGCAACCAATAGTAATATATAGTACTACCTGTCCATTTCCAGCTTTGTACATAAATATCGGAACCATTGAATAAATATCGATGCCACATACAAAAAGCATAGAAGATAGAATAGACGACTGGGCATTTTTGAAGCTTGACTTACCCGTGATGCCGCAAACACAGTCTTAAGCCCGAGCATATCAACAAAGAACTCGCAAAGAAGGTGAGAACCTCGCCATGGCAAAGCTATACCATGTCTCCTGCTTCATGGTGATGAACTGATGATCATGAGCTCCACACTCACCATCGCTCCACCTTGATAATCTCTCATTGTTCTCCACAGCATGGCACCTGGCATCAAAGAAATTATTTTAGAACCTGTAAAACCATATTTGGAACTAAGGAGACCTAATATTTTGTAAGATCAGAGTCGTTGAGAGCAAGTTTACTATCATATCAACTGAAACTATATGCAAATATGCAGGAAAACAGTGCTGGTCTTGCAGTGTCACTCCTTGAAAATTTATATTGGATGTTTGTGCATAAAGCTGATAACCAGATCATCCTAGTAGCTATATTTTGCTAAAAAACAAACTACAACTCATGTAGATCGAAATTGCATAGGAGCACTCGGCGCCGACACTCATCGGAATCCTGACCATGCAGGCGTCTTGGGATCCGCACACACTAAAGTAGCCCCACTGTATTCATAACATTTTCAGATTGTATGCGCTTTCCACTGTTCCGTATATCAAAAGTGAGGTCCACACGCTTCTGTCCCCGGAGAGCAAAGTCTCTGTCCTTATCACAGAGATTGAACTCAACTACCAACGGCCAACCACCTATTTCATGTTAATGCATGCACCGGCCTCTTCCATCCATTTCATGTTACCGTAGACAGGAAATTCCACCGCATCATCATCGCCCTCCTGGCACTAAATCTCCTTGTTGTACTATTTGTCTGCGCTGAGGTTGCTTTAAACCTTCGTCTTCAAGGAAAACTGTACTTGTGAGACCTAGTCAGCACATCCAGGCCATGTTACCACATCAGTAGTACAAAATAGTTATACCATGTCACAAGGTTAAGTCTAGATTGATTTGTATCTAATCTAGGGCATTAATGTCATCTGTCATCAACTGGCAGACAATGGCCAACAAATAATATGTAATCTCTATTATTGCTAATCTTAATAATGTTTTCATCAATCTAGCCACCAATGATGATATTCATTAGGTTTTTTCATATGACCCTTCCATGCACATGGTCGTACGAATCCTACAACGTACACCGGACATTTTTATTGCAGCCACGTCAACTTCCAACCCTCTCTCGTGCACTATTTTACATCAACGCACCTTTTACCATGTCAAATCCCACAAACCAAAAGACCTCCATCAAGTTTTTTGTCCACGAAATTGCAGACATATTAAATGAGTGCACGGTCATTTATTACCACCTTACACAACCAAACCTCACACGCTTTCCATCCGTCATTATAAGCATAGGTATGAACTGTTTGTTTCTACGCGTTGGATTTGTATTCGCACGAACAAAACATTTTGTAAAAGGTGGCACTGATCCCGAGCTAGTAGGTGAGCGGCGGTGATTCCAGAGGGCTGCGTCGCCGAGTGCTCTTAATCCACTTCCTCATGTAGATACCCAACTTTAGACCAGTTGTCCTGGATACATATTCAGAAACATAACACAGAAAACAACCAGAATAGATAGGAAGCATGACTCGCTACAAATAAATGTTACTTTCTCAATGGTGTTTCATTAGTGAAACTCATTAGGCACTATTATTCATTTAATAAATGATTCTTTGTCTAACACATTTGATGCTCACAACCAGCAAGGTAGAACGGGCTAGCTAGTTTCATATATGTTCAGTGCAAATATAGCACTATATCGAACAAAAGGAAGAATATGTGCCAACAATATATCAGATTTGTATATATATGAATATGAATATGAACTATGAACAAACTAATAAAGCGGCTACCGCTTCTGGTCGTCCGTCATTAAAATTACCCTCTAAGTTAGTAAAAATTACCCACCTATGCCACCTGTAAGTAGAAAAACGATTCGCTTTTTTCTTTCTTAACCCGCCACCGATAGAGCTTGGTTCATGTAAGGAAATTCCCTTACAAAACACAACTGAACAAACCAGCCTACTGGCCTAGGTGCTTCTCCACAATCCAGGAGACCTTAGTTCGAAACTTGGTCATCCCCATTTTTGCACCCTATTTTTCGCGAATTTCAATTGCTGTAGTATAGAGCTATCTCGCCAAGTGTCGCTTAACAGTGTGTCTACACAGTACAATACGGCCAAAATATTCTCTTTTAACTTTTTTTTGCAGATTCAAGTATTTTTAAAAATATTCATATCTTTCAAACTCCAACTTTAAATTTAGCATGCTAAATATGAAAATCGCCCAGAAAATTTTGTACATTCTAAATATAATGTTATCTTCCATGTTAATTATTTTTAAAATTATTTTTATGTTGCACCCTTAATTAGTACTTTCATTTTTCTATTAAAGACATGGATGTTTCTTACTCCTTTTTTGTATATGTTGCTTATTACCAGATTTTCATCCATCATTTGGTTCGTCCATTTGCACATAAAATAAAAAATGTTCACAATTTTAAAAAATGTTTGCAAGTATAAAATGTTCATGAATTCAAAAAATATTCTTGATTTTGGAAAATGTTAAAAACTTTGAAAAAGTGTTCATAATTTTAAAAATGTTCATGATTTCAAATATGTGCACGAGTTTTAAAAAATGATCATGATTTTAAAAATTGTTCATGGTTCCACGAAATTGAGAGTGATAGTGTATCTCGATGATGCAACAAAGCGTGGCCATGGCCATTGAAGATTATGAAAAAAATCTCCCGTTGCAACGCACGGGCTTTTTTGCTAGTATGAACAAAAGGAAGAACTTGTCTCGCATGATAAAAATTCAAAATAAAAACATTATTGGCAGCATTCTACAAAAAGGCAGAGAAATGAAGTTTCTGCATGCACGCCCCGGGCCTTTCGCTCGTCGTTTGGTCCTCCCCGACCACCTCGTGTCGACGTCTCCGCACCTGCTAGCGCGCCGACCTCTCCGATCTCGCGGCTACACTCGCTTTGTCCACGCCGCCGTTGCGGCCGGAGGCCAACGTGGACCACACCACCGCCGCTAGCGGCGACGGGTCCTTCCATTGCTCCAGCACCTCGTGGCCAAGTCCTCCTCTCTGTCCCTCCAGCGGCATGAGCAGGACGGTGTACAACGCTTCACAGACATCTGCCCGGGTGTTTTCTCCTTAGGCTCGGTACTTGGTGTGATCTTGGGGACTGCATGCTCATGGTGTCGAGCAGGATCGCAGTCCCACCTATGAACCAACAAAGCGGCAAGCAGCAACGTGCTCCTACACTTCCTCAACAAAACTCTCGACTATGGGCTATAGCCGCCTCCACAGGATCGAGCTCTTATACAACACGGCTGATGCATCCCACCATGGTGGCATATTGGGCCAAGATCCTTGCCGCGTTCACACCACCATGCTTGCCCACCCGGAGGTCGAGTGGGTCTGGTGTCTCGACGCTGACGCGTGTCACTGAGGTCCCGGGTTGGCCTCAACACCGGGGTGTTCCTCATCCACAAATACAAGTGGTCGCTTGACCTCATGGACGGCTGGGCGCGCACACGGTGGGAGCACGCTCATGGACACACTAAGCAACAAGACAAACAGCAAGCTCTCCCACCTGCATATGTCATGTACAAAAACTCTGATGGCTAGCTTTATCTTGCTCTTTATTTGTCTAGGATGTATGCAAGAATTGTTGGTAAATTCTACATGGAAAGAATTCATGTTTATAGCTCAAAACTCGTGAATTTCTCTCTCTATGATTTAGAGAGAAACATTCAACATTTTAGCTTACCTGAACATGGATCAAGTATCTAAAACTGTATATTTTTTCTACTGAAGTATCTAAAACCATCACTCAGGCGAAGAAATAATATATGCAAACTAAAGGGAATTAAAGGCCATATTATGAAAGAAGTGGTACACAATGTTCTAGTCCAACTGCTTCATGTTTTCGACCCTAGCTATTTTGCTGAACTTCTGTTAATGAAAAATGATAGAACATTAGCACACGTGGATCCTCACCTCTCTCTTTATGTCTATGCATGTGAGGAATAAATCAGCTCCAATTGGAGACCAATCGGAGCATCATTTGAATCCTACTACGTTTCTCATTATCTGCTTCCAACCAACAGACACACCAATCACAATCCCGGACTGGTTTACAGTTTCATAATCTAGTAGTGCACCATATCGAAAAAAGGCAAATCACAGAATAAGGAACAGCAAGCCATCAGCGTCGGGTATGCGAAGGGCATGTCTTCGAACCCTTACAGATGCGACAAACATCCATTGCATAAACGCATCAAGCTAAACAAAACATATTTAAGACCTACTTCCTTCACACATAGCCAGCTAACATATTTCTACTACATAAATTCCAGTTTCTTCCTTCCAGAAAACAATGTAGCTTCTCTGAATAGCCAATTCTTATGACATAAAGAATAAATCTGACGCGATATCTGAATAGTAGCTACAGGCTCAAGTTTGACACGATTGAAGAAGGAAGTTGGAGGAGGAGCTAGCTATGGTGAGCTAGTTGTACCTGCTTGAACTGGCCCCTCCACTTGGAGAGGACGATGATCTGGTCATTGAGCTTCTTCCAGGCGCCGTCTTGAAGCAGATCTCGACGATCGGCAGACTTCCTGCTGCCGGCCAGGTGGCACTACTTCTCCACGCTAAGGAGCGACGTGATCGCCGCGTCAAGGTTGCTGCCCTCTTGCATCAGCACAAACAAAATTTCTCTTTTATACCAGTAATACCAATAGACAACAGGTCCTGTTTCAAAGGGCTACAGGTTTACGACATGTCGATATCCAAGATACAGATACATAGTTACGTGACACTTTGGAAGTTGACAGACATTACATCAAGGGTCACAAAGCAAGTACTGGCATTTGACAGAACAGTACTGGCATTTGACAGAACAGAGAAGGCCACAAACTGCTGTACTACACATGAATAGCCAGCCAGGCACACAGTGATACCTCGGTAATGTTATTTGGTAGAGTAATCCTTGGGAGTAATCACCAGAGCTCAGGCAAATAATTGTGATCGTAACGGGGGATCTAAAGATATACACAAATCCTAAAACAAGATGGTGCCTTGATTTTAGCTCTCGACCATCAACCACTACACCACTTGACTGCGTCGATTGTTTTAGATGGAAGAGAATGTGTGGAGCTTAGGAGACAAAAATCCTTCGCCAACCACATACTGCATCTCCAAATCCTCAACCAGTAAGGAATAATTTTACACTTAAGCTCTGGTGATCTAATATATCATGTTGTTCTGTTGTTAAGTTCAGAAAAATAAGGATATATAGCAGGAACAGGGGAGGTTCAGATTAAGTTCAATTTGTTGGGTCAATGACCTTTTAATGATATTCTGCTCAGATTGCATGCTTGACTGCTTCAGTAGACAACACAGAAACTCCATAATTTAATAGTCATCGCAAATAGGAGATACATCAGATTAGTATCCTGTTCTAATTAGAAAAGAAGAGAAGGTTAGAGACCTTAGTAATCATATAGAATCATGGTCATAAAGGAAACAATTTGCTTAACATATATAGATACAAGAATAAATAGTGAAAATACACAAAAGATGATCATCTGCAAAGAAAGAAAAGCCAAGAGAAAATCGATTAGCGAGAGAGAAGGCATAACTTACCTTTTAGACTTTTTTAACAGGGGACGCTACGTCGCAGATGTTATTACAAGACTCTGGCCTAAGTATGCCAATCATCATATATCCTCACAACTGATCTGAACTTTTTTGTTTTGCCAACTAAACTGATAGTTTTCTGTCGTCTGTCAGATACGTGAGGTAAAAGGACAACACCAAAAGTATCTCTTCTCCAATTCCATTCTCGGTAGTAACAATCTGGGAGAGAGAAACCATATTATTCCTATTTCCTTGAAGCATGAAAGTACCGCAGTACTGTAAAGGGAAAATTCACAGAACCTGAGTGCTCACCTAGAACTTAAAAAACATCTATTGCTGCTCAACCTGCCCGCACCATTCTGAAACATCCACTCTCTGCAGCAAAAACAAAAGGAAACCACCAAACTGAGTATTGCATCAACCAAAAAACAACAATCTAGAAAGGTAATGGAATTGAGAACATGCCCCTATGAAGCTTTATGCAACCCATAAAGCGTCGTGGTATACCCCATATGTTTAGTGGCCCAGACACGAAAACAATTAAATAACAAGCAACAGGAAACAATTAAAACCCTGATCCAGAATAAACTGGAGCGAGTGGTAGATTTCTTAGTCTGGTAATCTGATTTGGTAGTGCTTATACATCAAAAAATGTTTATCGACAGAAAAACTATGCGATGCAGTATTTACAGAATCCAATATTTTTGTATAGGGTCAGCACCAAAGAAACAATTCGGATGCACCGAGATAAACACTTTTGTGGAAAATTGCTACCACGGGTGTCTTGAAATTCAACTTAGGAGTTGGGACAACAACATCCACATGCCACAATCATCCTTACATTACATTATTTGAGGAGCATATTTTCAGTTATTCTAACAAAAAAGCGGCGTCTCACAGCTCGATAGTACAGTTAATCAGAAGAATTGTAATCCTAGCTTATAAGGAGCATGCATCATCTCAGTGAAGTTACATACCATGTGATGGACCAGCTGATGACCAAGGAGCTCTCCAGAATGTGTGTCCTTGGTCTGCAAATCCAACTAACAAAACAAAAGGAAATAGAGGATCAGGTATGCACACATTAAGAAGAACATACACATACACCATGGAGAACAAAACTGCACCTCGAGGAAGCTCGAGAGGATGCCCTAGGTGACGAAGAGACGCAGCAGGATGCAAAGCTCAGAACCGAACAGACCGAGAGAGAAAAGCCAATCAAGATCTGGCAGGCTTGCTGGCGGGGAGGGTGAACCTGGAATCTCGACGGGGTGGATCTGGAGGCGGCAGAGCTCCGAGCGTGACCATAACGCGATGAAGATCATAACTTGGGGCCCAATCTTGCTTGGCTTTTCTCTCTCGGAGGAAAGAACATGGCTTGCCTGAAGACGATAAAAAACAACAACACAGACCAACCAACAACAGAGTCCTGAAAAAGAAAGATGTAGCAGAATCAACAAACAAACATCATAATCAAAGCAAATAAGAAATCTTAGAACCACAAGCGAGGCAACCAAACAAGCACCAGTATATCAACATAGGTAGCATTGAAATCGCAGCAAGCAGAGTATCAGAAAACAAAAGAATCAACCAAAACAACTAACAGGAAAGCACCAATGTCTCATATATAATTAGAAAGTGGAAGCTTGGAGTTGTCAGGATAGCCAAATTAATTTTAGCACCCAAGAACAACATTTTAGCTGACAGGACTACAACCACAATAAGCACATACCTTTCATGCTCTTTTCTAATCAACCATGTGACCTATCCATTATTGTGATTACATGGCTAAGCAAGGACTAAGAAAATCTAGCACCTAAGAACAACACCCTGATCCAAACAACCGCAAGCACAACATGAATAGATCGCCCATCTTCTTAACCAACCATGCAACTTCTCTAATCCACAAGGCAAACAACTAAGCAGAGACTAACCAAAACAAATGGACAATGACAACATCTAAATAAGACAAGGAGACAGAACCCAACAACAGCATGCCCTACACCTCTCTTTTGCAAGCCCCAATCGAACAGAAACAAATTCAACCCCTGATGGTCCACCATCCCTCAACCAATGTGTGAGATGTCTGATCCCAAAAACAAACGACCAGGCACATCTTGAATCAATCAATCAACACAACCCATCTCACCCCCTTTACTTAACAAGCTCCAATCAAGCACCTAAGAATGGCTTCCTAAATCCACCGAACAGCAACCACGACAGGCACAACCCCTACAATATACCAGCCATGTGATTCATACAACTACTTCTTAAGCCAAAGAACAAATTGGGTACTAATACAAATGGCCCTAAACGTGTGTCACATCTGAGCCTAACATAATCACCTACTAATCCAAATCGCCATACATCTGACCCTAACATAATCAGTTACTAATCCAAATGGCCATACATTTGAGCCTACCATAATCCTATGACTAATCCTTAAGATAAAACCTAAAACAGGGACTAACCCAAACCAATAGTGAGACTGGAAAAATATTTTAAACCGAGCCAACAACAACAGTCCACGCCAAACCCATAAGCAGCAGACAAATTCAGAAAGAAAAAAAAAGGGCAGGAATCTACACACATGGCCGAGCCTCCCACATGGAAAAAAAATACCAAGGATCCAAGTAGATCCCCTAATCCATCAAAGGAATCTGACCATATCCAGCCTCGAGCAGCTAATGCATCCAAAAAAACATTAGCCAGATACGAGCAGCCAACACATCTAAGTAACTACTGAAGCCGCACATAACAACCAATCCACATATATTTGACTGCTAGATAGGAAGGAAAAAAGAAGAGCTCACTGACCATAAGCCTTGCAACATCTCGACGCAACAGTTCGCAGGACGGTCGAAGACTCGACGAAGGGAACAAACAGTTGCTTTTCAGAACCTGCAGGAACCCCCACTTGAGACCCCGACCAAACCGAAAGTAACCGAGCAAATCAACGTCGACAACTGAACAAACACCTCACCCAGGGGCGGCACGCGCAGGAGCCATGGGAGAACGAGACGCTCGAGCTCGAGCTCGGCCATGGCCTGGTCGCCACCGTGCTCAACAAAGCTCCGCCGCGCCCGGGCTCGAGCTCAGCCATGGCAGCCGCCGCGCTCACCAACACGCCTAAACACCCGGGATCGAGCTCTTCTCCCGTTGAGGCGGTTGCGAGGGAGGGTGCTCGTTCTCCTGCTCAGGCCCGATGGTGAGGAGGAGAAGGGATGCGTGAGGGGGTGGGGAGGAGACGATGGGCGGCGTCAGGTGGA